>NC_048915.1:6059261-6082921 GCF_011077185.1 Oxyura jamaicensis
GGCGGGGGCGGGCGCGGCCCCGCCGAGCCCCGGCTCCGCCCGCTGCAGCGCCGGGCAGCCCCGCTCCGGTCCCTCCCCCGGCCCGGCCCCGCCGCCTGCCTCAGTTTCCCCGGTCCGGGGGGCGCGTGGGGGGGGGGGCCTGCCACCGGAGGGAGCAGACGTCCCCACCCCAGGCGAGCCCCCCGGCCAGGTGAGCGGCACCGGTGACATTTCGCTGCCAGGGTTTCGCGCAGCCTCCGCGAGTTAGCGGGCTCTAAATCCAGCGGTAACAAGCATTGGATGAGCTGCTCGAATTAGCCGTTAGGTTAATTAAACCGGCAGAGCCCTGATTTCTGGTAACTAGCTGCAGGGAGCCGGAGTGCTCCCAGCCCAGCCACCGGCTGCCACGCTGCTGGGTGGGGGTCCTGCCCCGGCCACCTCTGCTGAGTCCCCCCTTGCACCCTGTGCTCACAGGGGGACACACAGGGACCCGCTGGTGGCCTGGCAGCTTGACACTGCTGGCATGGCAGGACCTGCTGCCAGCCACCATGGTGGCCCAAGGTGGCCTTGCTGGCTGCAGGGTGCCAGCAGAAAGGGGCCTCGGCCCCAGCAGGCAGGGACGCATCAGGCCAGAGCACCTGGCCACAGCTGGTGCTGGAGGCAGCAGGCTCCAGGCTGTGTCTAGGCAGCATCACTCAGCCGTGGGTATTTATCCTGTGCTGCTTGCACGGTGTGGCCGGTGGGCTCCCAGCAGTGTCTGCATGCTCCTGGCGGTTACACCGAGCCTGGTGCCCGTGGGGCTGTTTTACAGACCCTCACTTCCTCTGCACAGTGACGGGGTCGGTGCTGGCTGCTGCTGCTCTTTACTCTCCTGCTTTCCTCTCCTGCATCCTGTGGGCCTGGGGACCCTCCGGCCGTGCTGCCACTGGGCAGCAGCGCATGGATCACGTTCGTGCTCGTGGGTCAGTGAGAGACTGGGGCTCTGTGCTGCTGGGGGCCATCTCCTCACAAATCTGGAGATCCGCAGAACTCCAGGCATCTCCCCGTGAATGCAAGCCCTTTGCTGGATGGAGCGACAGGCACTGAGGGACTCAAAAAGCCTCCGATGGGGCCAGGAGGTGACCCTGCCCTCCAGGTCCCAGCCCTGTGTCACTGTCCCAGCTCAGTGCCCACTCTACGGTGCCGGGGCCATTCCCCACCGCAGCCGAGCCCAGCTCTGCCACAGCAGCTTCCCACGGAAACGCCTCAGTGCCTCCCTTTCATATCCGGGCTGGCAGCAGATTAAAAATTCATCTCTTCAGAGGCAGAGAAGGTGCAAGGGAGGAGATGGAGCGCGGGGCTGGTGGGACTGAGCTCAGCACCCACTCCAAGCCCAGCTGCATGTGGCCGGGCGGTGTGAGCTGGGCTGATAGAGCCGGTTCTGGGCTCCAGCCTCCCCTGGGCCTCCCCTCATGGGGGCGTGAGGTTGCATGGGCTGGGCAGGAACAGGACCACAAGTGTTCAGCTCCATGGAAGCCGCAGCTGAGCCGGCTCCAGCTGCCTGCTGCGATGCGAAGCCGAGGCCGAGGCCATGGTGTGACGTTGTGGTGGTTTTACTGTGCTAGGCAGCTGAACACCACAACTGCTCTCTCACTCCCCCTCCTCAGATGAGGAGGGGGAGAAGTAAAGGAAAGAACAACTCACGGGTTGAGATAAGGATAACTTAATTAAAGAGAGAAAATATTATTATGGAAATATTATTATTAATTAAACAATTCAACTAAAGGGAAAAAAGGGACGGGAAGAGGGAGGGGGAAAGGGACTAACAAAACAAAACAAGTAAAGGCTATGTGGAAGTGCAGAGGAAAGAAATTACTTCCTACTTCCCACAAATGAGCGATGCTTGACCACGTCCTTGAAGCAGGGCCTCAACGCACGTAGCCGGTGTTCAGGAGGAGGACAGACGTTTTTCCAACGAGCGCCCACCCCTCCCCTCTTCTTCCTTTTTCCACCTTATATTGCTGAGTGTGACATCATATGGTATGGAATATCCCTTGGGTTGGTTTAGGTCAGCTGTCCTGGGGATGTTCCTTTCTCACTTTTTTGCCCACCCCCTAGGAGGGTCAGAGTCCTGATGCTGTGCCAGCACTGCTCAGCAGCAGACACAACACCATTGTGATCCCACTGCTGTTCTAGCTACACGTGCAGAGCGCAGCACTGTATGGGCTGCTGCAGGGAAGGTTAACATCCCAGCCAGACCCAGTACAGACGCACTGCCACGCTCCGGCATTTCCCTGCCTCTGCACAGGGAGTCCCAAGTCCCCCAGCAGCTGCGCCATGGAGGGCTCGTCGCACAAAACCTCCCGGTGGGGGCTGAGGCAGCCGGGGCCACGTCCGGAGGTGAAGCAGCATGACATGGCCCGGGGAGGCAGGTGAAGGCTTGGCCTCATGGCCTCGTGGGGTTATTTCTCTCCCTGGGCATGGCAGTGCCACGGGAACCAGACTCTCCCTAAGCTCAGCCCAGCCCTGTTTCATCCCCAAGCTCTGAACTCAAATTTACTGCCTGAAAACACCTCCGGTGCCTCTCGGTCCATCCCAGAGGAAGGGGCCAACGGGGCTGGGCCCCATCTGGAGTCCCTGGCAGGTGGCAGAGCCCCGGTTGTGCCCTGGTTGTGCCTGGCAGGTGCAGGAGGGTTCTTCCCCATCAGGCCAGTACCAGCCAGGCTCCCCCAAGAGCTCTGGGGTGTGTTCTGGTGTTTTCCTAGCCTGAAGACAGTTAAGGCCATAATTCCCTGTTTTTTTTTTGTTTGTTTGTTTTTGTTTTTTTTTTTTAACCCTTCTCCCCTTTGCCCACACAGGGCAAACATTTGCTCCTTCCAGCCCTCCAACCTCTGCCGTCCCCGGGGGGCTCCCCGGGACGTGGCCCCCACACAGCCTGCACTGCTCCATCCCATCCCTGCCCTTCTCCTCTCCCACCCCTGGGGGGGCTTTGGGGTGCCCTGGCCCTGCCGGCCCCAGCTGTTGTTGCCCCCCTGGCCCGGGCACATCGGTGTTCAGGTCACGTCGGGGGAAGACGCACATCGGGGTTGGGGGGGGCTGCACATGGGGGCTGTGGGGGGCGCTGCCCCGGGGGGGCAGGAGGGGGCTGCACACCCGGGGGGGCAGCAGGGGCTGTGCCGTGCGCTGCCGCGGGCCGCTGCTGCCACCTGCCGGCACCGGGCACGGCCGCACACGGGGGGGGAACCGCAGCCGCCCCCCTCTCCCCCCACCTTCCGGACCCCCCCGGGGCGGGGCGACCTCCCGGTCCCCGCTCCCAGACGCGACCCCCGGGGTCCTGCCCAGGGCTCGGAGCTCCCGCGGGGGTGGCAGCGGGTGGGGGGCAGTGGGGCCCCTCCGGATCCGAGCCCCCGGGTGCGGGGCCCCCACCCGAGCCCCCCCCCGGGGGCTGTCCCGCGGTGCTGCTGCGGGACCGGGGCTCCCCGCACACTCCGCGGCACCGGGAGAGGCGCCGCGAGAGGGAGCCCGAGGCACGCGTGGCAGCGGCACGGGTGGCACCGCTGGCACTGCTGTTTAACCCCTCTGGCCCCTGGGGAGCTGGGGGAAACAGGGTGAATTCAGGTCCAGACACATCTTGGTGCGCTCCCCTTGCCCCACAAGCCCTGTCCTGCCCTGTGTCCCCTGCCCGGGACAGCGGTGTCACCTCTGCAGCCCTCCAGCCCTGCCATGGGACACACTGGGGACCAGCAGCAGCCCCAGACCCATCTCTGGGGGCATCCCAGTCACCTGCAGTGCTGAATCCCACGTCCCGGCAAGGAGGAACTGGGGCAGAACTGGGCCAGGGTCCCCTGGGGCACAGGGACAAGCTGCTGGGAAAACCTTGGGGCTGCACTCCTGCAGGCCCTGCCAGGACAGATGGTGCAGAAAATCAGGCACTGAGCACCTGCACTCGCACATCCTTCCCCTGCACTTGCTGCAGCCAAATCCCGGAGCCACTGCTACAGCTGGGGGCCTGCGTGTGCTCAGACAACCCCGAAACACATCCCAGCCCCATATCCCAGCACACCTGAACATGTGTCTCAGTGCCAACACGCGTGTGCCCCATGGGGACTGGCTCAGCCCCGACCTCGGCTGCCCAGGCAAGGTGAGCTGTGTGTGCTTCAGGGCTGCAGCGTGTGGCACTGGGACGTGGGGACATGGGGACGTGGGGACATGGGGACATGGGGATGTGGGATGGAACCATTCTGTTACGAAACATCCCCACAGCACTGTCAAGGTTTAGCAAGCGAGCGGCTCCTGATCCAGATGAGATTGGGCATCACAAAGGGCTTTGTATTCCAGGAAGCCTATTAGAGATTTAAATTATACAAATGGGCTTTTTACCAAAGATCCTCATTATCTGGGCATTTTCATTTAATCCTCGGCTATTCCTGCAGCCCCTGCCCTGTGCCCCCGCCATGCTCTGCTTACCTTCACCGTGTCCTCCACAGGCTGTGCAGGGCTCAGGGACAAGCTCTGGGGTCGGCGCGGGCCCATGGGAAGGGGTCTGCGGGGCTTTGGGGAGCCCCTGGTGGGGTTTGCTGATGCAGCCCAGGGGTGAACCCCTCTCGCTTTTCCCTCTCCCCTCCCAGCTCATCCCAGCAAGGCTGAGCACCCCAACAGGCTGAGGGGTGGCGGTGGGGACAGCGCCTGTTTGTGCAGCGCTCCTAGGGCATGGTCCCACATCACCTGCAGCCACTCTGGGGTCTCCTCCTGCATTGCCCCGGCTCCATGGACAGAAGTGAGGGGATCCCACAGGCATGGGGGGCAGGGCAGCTGATGCCAGAGCCCAACTCACTGAAGCCCCCCAGAGTCCTGCCGTGGCAGCGGGGCCATCCCAAAGGCAGCACGCCCTGGGTGCACATGCATGTGTGGAGCTGTGCACCCCCAGGGACACAACAGCCCTGTGTGTGGGGGAACATGGGGAGGTGTTTGGTGCCCCCAGGGCAGGGCATGGGGTTTCTGCCCACAGCTTACTCACTTCCTGCCCTGCTTCAGCCTCAGGGGCTCCACGGCTGCTGAGGAGGAGGAGGAGGAGGAAGGGGGCATCCCCTCAGCAGCACCCCAAGTCTCTCCTTGCTAAGCGAGCACAGAGGTGGGGAACAGGGCCGTGCACCAAGCGAGTGGGAGGCTGAGGATGGAGGCATGGGGATGGAGGGAAGGGGTGGGGCTGGTTTGCCCCCCAGCCTGGGGACCCTATAAATCACTGGGGGTTGGTGGCACAGCACGGTCCTGCCCGCACCCCGCATTATCCTCTCCCTCCTGCAATCCATTACAGCGCGGGGGATTAGGTGGTTTTAGGGCCGGGTTTGAGTCAGAAATGGGATGCTTTCAAATCATCCTGCGTCAGTTGTGCCCTCTGTCACTCATGCAGAGGGGGATTAAAATAGATATGAAGATTATCGAGGGGAAGAGGCACCCCCACCTGTGGGGAGCCCAGCTCCCCCCACCTCACCACCAGGACCCTGCTCCTGGGGGGCTCCAGCCCACAGGGTGCCTTCAGCCCCTGTGACACCAGTCTTCCCTACTTCCTCACCTTTCTGCTCACACCACGGCCCCATTTCCAGTCCCCTTCCCTTAGCCCTTTCCAGTCTCCTTTCCTCCAGCACAGGGGAGAGGCACAGCCACAGTCCCGCTGCTCTCATCACCATTTCCCTCATTTTCCAGCCCAGACCCATCCCAAAGAGCCCTTGGGCTCGGTGCCAGTCCTGTGCCAGACCTGTGCCCAGACTGTGGTTTGGGCAAGTGCTGCTGATGGGCTTTGAAATGCACCCACAGATTTCAGCTGCTCTGTCAGCCAGGTCACCCCAAAGCAGTCCCTGTCCCCTGTCCTGTGTTGGGTTGGCATTTATGCCTGGTGCTGCCAGATCTCCCTTGATGGAACCTGCATCCCCTTGGCCTCACTGAGCTCTGTACCCAGGAGGTTTTGGTGTTAATTTGCCCAATCCTGGGTCTCTCCAGCAGTCCTCCCCCCCAGATCCTTGTTCTGCAGCAAACGCCTGCCCCTTCCCCATTCCCCGCAGAACGAGCCGGGGCTGTGGGTTTAATCACTTTATGCGTGTTTATTTGTATAATTCAGAGGAGAGTGCCTCTTCCTCCCATCTGCCCCTGCCATCTGCTCCCCATGATATTTCCAAACAATCCCGGGCTTTGCAAATCGATCGAGTCGTGCAGGAATGCAGGAAAACCTGCTGGGGATGTCACCTCCGTATGGGCAGCATCTGGCACCACGGGCGCCTTTTCCCGGTGCAGGGGGCGGCTGCCGGAGGCCGTTTTGCTCCAGCCCCTGTGAGCAGGGAGCAATGAGGACGTCTGCCTCTGGGGGCTCATTGAGGAACCACCCAAAACGTCCCCTTCTTAGCCCAAAGCACCTGCCCTGGCCCCCCTTGGGGCGGCAGGAAGACAAAGGATAAGCCCGTGCCCGGGAGCTGGGGATGCCCAACGTGGGCTTCCCGTAGCCCCCAGTTCTTCCACCCTCGGGGGCCCTGGGGCAGTGGCTTCCTTCCGAGGGGACAGGACGGGGAGAGGCAGGCGTGCTGGCAGGGTGGCACCTGCGGCAGGGAGAGCAGTGTCCCAGGAATGGGCCTTAATTGGCAGGGGGTGTGTGTGTGTGCATGCGTGTCTCTGCATGTGCATGCATGTCTGTGTGCACTTGTGCAGCCCCATCCCCGGCCAGGACCAAACCCCCACAAGTGATTTTTGCAACAGAGCCCTTGGAACCCTCCCCAGGGCCACATCGGAGCCCAGAGCATCCCCCTGGGTCTGCAGGCACCTGAGCTGCTGGCCTCGTGTGCCTGCTGCGGAGAGCTCCCAGTGCTCCCAGTGCTCCCAGTGCGCTGCCAGCTCCCAGCTCCAGCCCAGCCCTTGCAGGTCACCTTTTCTGCCCTCGAGCCTTTTCTGCCCTCACCCGGGGGGGCGAGCAGGGGCACACGTGGGGCAGTGCCCCGGGGCGGGGAGGGGTGTGTGGGACCCCCCCGGGGCGGGCGGGGGCTGCTGCCGGTGCCCCCCGCGCCGCCCCCCGGTGCCGGTGCCCCCCCGCCGCCCGGCGCTGCGGCGGGCGCTCCCGGGCTGCGCTGGCGCACGGCGGCGGCGGCGGTGGCGGCTCGTCCCCGGGCAGGTAGGAGGCGGCGGGACCCGGGGGGACCGGGGGAAACGGGGGGGAAAACCGGGGGCAACCGGGGGGGGGGGAAGGTGGGACAGCGGCACGGCCCCAGCCCCGCGGGTGCGTCTCCCTCTCCCGCCGGCGGCTGCAGAGCCCCCCCCGACCCGGGGCAGCCCCTCCGGGGGGAGCCCGGCATCCCCCCGCCATGCTGCACCGTCCCAGGGGTGCCCCCTGAATGTGTCCCCTCCCGGGGGCATCTTCCCTTGGGGGGGGGTCCCTGCAGCCCCCTCCTGCGGTGCCCAGTTTTGGGAGGAGCCCCCTGTAGTTCCCCCTGCCCCGGGGGCATCTTCCCTGGGGGTGCCCCCCTCGCCCCCCTCCCGGCTGCTGCGTCCTGATGCGGGGAGGGGGCTCTGGTTACAAGTGGAACCCGCGGCCCTTGGCCCTCCCCGGGGCTCCGGAGCCAGCCGGAGGCATCAAATATTAACGGGGCAGGCGGAGGTGCCAAAAATAACCCCCCCGCCAGGGGAGCTGGCCTAGATCTGGACACAGAGCCCCAGCCAGGGCTGAGTCCAGCCCCTTCCCCTCCTCCAGCCCGCTGCCCCCCCCCACCCTCCCCCCGGTGCCACCAACATCCCCCAATCTATTATGCAAATGACCCCTGAGGATTTATTACGCAAATGCCAAGGGGCTGGCTCCCCAGGACTGGCCTCGGCGGCTCAGAGGGGACAGTGGGGATGGAGGGGCCAGCATCGGCCACCACCTCTGCCCGGGTGCCCGGGGGCTGCCAGGGAGCGCTGCCCCGTCCCTCTCCCCTCCTGTAGGGTGCAGGGAGTGGAGCTGGGCCAGGAGCCCCCCCTGCGGCAGCGCTCATCCCCAGCGGCATGGGGAAGCAGAACAGCAAGCTGCGCCCCGAGATGCTCCAGGACCTGCGTGAAAACACCGAGTTCTCAGACCTGGAGCTGCAGGGCTGGTACAAGGGCTTCCTGAAGGACTGTCCCTCGGGCATCCTCAACGTGGAGGAGTTCAAGAAGATCTACGCCAACTTCTTCCCCTATGGCGACGCCTCCAAGTTCGCCGAGCACGTCTTCCGCACCTTCGACACCAACGGCGATGGCACCATCGACTTCCGAGAGTTCATCATTGCCCTGAGCGTCACCTCCCGCGGGAAGCTGGAGCAGAAGCTCATGTGGGCCTTCAGCATGTACGACCTGGACGGCAACGGCTACATCAGCCGGGAGGAGATGCTGGAGATTGTGCAGGTATGCACAGCCCCACTTGTGGGCAAGTCTGGGGCAGGTGCCCCGTGTTGCTCCCTACGCAGGGCTGGATGTCTGCGGGGAGCTGCTGGCTGAGCCCCATGGCCGCAGGAAGGAGCGGCCCCCAGGGCAGACCATGCTCCTTCATGTCCCGGGGCCAGGGCTTCCCCTCAGCACCCTATCCTGGGGCTCTTCCTGCTGCCCACACACGTGGCAGCTGCACTGAGGACCTGGTGCAGGCACCCAGGACCTGTTCCCCTTGCCCAGACCCCAGCCCAGTGGCAGCAGCAGCAGGGGGTGATTCGTGAGGCTGTTTCATCAACATCTTGGTGGGCATCTCCTCCCTGCAAGAGCAGCTCCCATCTGCTTCCTGCAATCCAGCTTGTTTTCTTGGGGCAGGCACAAGCTGTACTGGGAGCAAACCCCCCCCCCCCCCCCCCCCCCCCGGGTACATGGGCAGGGGTTGGTCCCAGTGCAGCAAACCCCCAGACCTCTGTCCCCTGCCTCGGGTTGGTGGCAGGCGCCCACCCTCCTCCGTGTCTCCCTCTCCCAGGCCATCTACAAAATGGTCTCCTCCGTGATGAATATGCCCGAAGATGAATCGACTCCGGAGAAAAGAACGGAAAAAATCTTCCGACAGATGGATACTAATAATGATGGTAAATGAGAGGAGATGGAGGGGATTAAGGGAAAGGTCTCATGGCTAAATCCGGGGGTCTTAGAGGGAGCAGCACGCACGCTGATTAAATGCCTCATGTTCGCTGGGGTGGCCGGGGGGAGCCCCAGCAGCTGAGGGGCTCAGCTGGCTGCAGACCTGGGGGGCTCGCCCCGTGAAAGGGGGTGGAGGGGGGGTTCTCTGGTGCGTGTTGGTCCTGTGTGCCCCTGTGTGTCCGGGATGGGGTGGTGGCTGCCGGGCTGAGCCATGTCCCCCCTGCAGGCAAGCTGTCGCTGGAGGAGTTCATCAAAGGTGCCAAGAGTGACCCGTCCATCGTGCGGCTGCTGCAGTGCGACCCCAGCGGCACCGGGCAGCTCTGAGCCCCCCACAGCCCCTGCAGACCCCTGCCACCCCTGTCCTGCAGCTGGACACCACCTCCCACCCCTGCTTGTCCCTGCTGTCCCCATCTCCATGCCCTCATGGCAGCAGGAGCCTGGCTGAGGCTGGGGAAGAGAGATCCAGGGGGGACGCCCCCACCACGCAGTGGCTCCTGTACCCATGCGGGAGACAGGAGGGACCCCCTCCCCCAAGTGGGTATGGTCCCCCTGCACCAGAGGCATGGAGCAGGGGACAGCCCAGCATGGTGGAGCCACCACTGCTTCTCCAACAGGCACGGGGACCCAGCCTAGGGGACGAAGCCCCGGTTGCTCGCGCCCCCCCAGCACCCCCAGCATGCACACACTGCACGCCTCGGGGCCGGGACAGCCCCTTCTCCACAGCTGGAGCACAGGTGGGGGCCGTGGGGAGGGGGGGTGCTTCTGGTCTTTTAATACCTGCAAAATAAAGTTTGTGTCAGTGCAGTCAGCAGTGGGTGGGGGCCATCAATGCTGAGGGGAAAGGTCCTCCCTGTAGGGTTCATATCCAGCCCAGTCGCCTCCCTTGCTGCAGCCCCAGGCAGCCCAGTGCCACGGGGATGGGCTCACATTCCGGCTGGCAATGAGCAACATCCAAGGTCCTGTGTCTGTCCCAGAGCTGGGAAACACTGTGGGGCAGGTGCTGGGACAGGTCTGGGTCCCATACCCGGCTCACAGCTGGGCGGTTTCCACACTGTCCAGGCTCAGCAAGCCCAGGCACAGCCCAGGGTTGGGGCTGTCCGCAGGGGCTGTCTGCAAGGAGACCTGCAAGCCAGAGGGGCTGCTCAGGGCAGGACCAGGGGCCGAGAGCTTCAGGTGGGCAAATCCTGCCCGCCCAGGGGACCTGAGCCCAGCTGGCTCCATCCCAGCCCTGCACGGGGGCTTAGAGAGGATTCACCTTCTGCCGGCGCACCCTGTGGCAGCAGCAGCTGAGGCGGAGGAGCTCGATGGTGAGCAGGAGGCAGCGGATGCTGAAGACAATCTCCAGTGAGCCCAGCATGAGGGAGATGAACCAGAGGGACAGCGTGGAGCTCTGCAGGGATGAGGGCCATCAGGTCCCTGCGTGTGTCCCCATCTGCAGGGCAGGCATGGTGCAGGGTGGCCATGGGACTAGTGGGACTCACATAGACACGGGTGGGATCGAAGGGACACTGCCGGGCGAGCGGGGTGAGGGCAGCATCGGTGAGGGCACAGGGCGCCAGCAGCACCCGGCCCCGGCTGCCCAGCGTCAGCCCGATGGCAACAGCCAGCCCTGGCAGGCAGGACAGCGAGCCCAGGCTGCTGCTGGCGCTCAGGGCCAGAACCACCCATTTCTGTGGGAGGAGAGAGATGAGGCGGCACGGCAAGATGGGACCACGAACGGCCACCCACCTGGAGTGGTCCCCAAGTGAGGGGCTGCGGGATGGAGCCCTGTGGGGCTGCAGGGATGGGGCTGCTTACAAGGGCTGCAGGAGCGAAGTAGCGGGACAGCATGAGGGCAGCTAAGCCACAGGAGATTGTCTGCAAGGAAGCATGGTCATCGACACCAGGGACATCGGTCCCCTTTCCCCTTGAATTGTCCCTTAAACGTCCCCCCCCCCCCAAACGTTACAAAGCCCTTTTAAAACCCCCCCCCCCCCCCCCAGTTCTGTGCAAGGAAGGTCTTGTTAGAGCAGGGAAGGGGGGACGGAGCAGTGTCCACCCTGCATCCCACCCTGCATCCATCCTGTGCCCCCCCCCCACCCCCTGTGGTACCAGCAGAGCAGAGATGGCCGAGGCGGTGTTCGAGACAGCATACTGCAGGGAGACTGCATCCTGCAGGCTGACCACGAAGCGGAGCACAATGCCGTGGACGAGGGCTCCGGTGATGAAGTTGAGGTGCCCGACGATGAGGAGGATGAGGCCTGTTTTCATGAGGACCCTCTGGTGGCTGCCAGGATCGCGGTGGCCTGGGGAGGAGGAGAGGGGAGGCTGAGCACCAAGGCTGCATGGTGCAGGGCAGCCAGCACAGGCACAGGGCATCTGGGGACAGCCCAGAGGAGGTGACACAACGGTGGGGACGAGGCAGTGGCAGGGTGGCAGCCGCTGGCAGCCCAGGTTTGCAAACCACTGCCCCAGCCGGCTTCTCTGGGGTCAGAGCCATGGTGCAGGGACAGCAGCCGTGGGAATGGGTGTCCCTGATGGGGACCAGCCGCTTGCCCCAGCACATCCCGGGAAGGAGCAGGGCTCCCTGGGGCAATCCTTATTGCAGGGCGCTGCAGGGAGCAGCCCCCGTGAACAGCCGCCCCAGTGCTGGGCTTGGGCACCGAGTGCTCTAATGAGTAGAGGCAGCAGCAGGGGGCTGCTCCCCCGTCAGGACTGGGGCTCGCCCCAGCTCATGTCAGAGCCACGCAGGGCTGCCCTCCCTCTGTGCCTCAGTTTCCCCTGCAGGAGGCAGGGCTGGAGCCACAGGCAGGGCTCAGACACCTCCCGTCACAGTTACCACACCAGACCCGGACTCACCCACTTGACACATCTTCAGCCAGCCGCGATCAGGCCATCAGAGCCCCTCGGCACCCCCGGGGCCTGTCCTGCACTCAGCCTCTGCACCAAGAGCCGTCGTGGTCCCCATGGGACCAGGCAGGCCCAGAGCTGGGATGAGGCCACGGAGCTGCTCACCTGCTGCACCCAGCTGCGGCTCCACTTCCCGTCAGACCAGCTCCTGGATGAGCAAAGCAAGAACTCCACCTTCGCCTGCCTCCGCAGAGGGGAGGCACGGCCCCATCCCCACCCCTGCGCTCCCCTTGCTGCCTTGCATCACGCTGTGCTGCACCCTGCGGGCCTCCACCCCACGCCTGGGAGCCTGGTGCCCCACGGGGAGACCCCTCTGGCCACATCCTACCCAGCAAAGCACCCAATCCACCTCAAGTTGCCGTAAGGAAATGTGGAGCCCCACAAAGCTCTTCCTGGCTCTCAGGAGGTGCTTGCTGAGCCACGTTCACTGCACAGCTCATCGCAGACAGGAGGCACCACTGCTTTAATTACAGGCACAGCAGCACAGCCCAGGCCCCGGGAGCTGCTCTGGGGACAGGCTGGGCCTACGGCAGCCTCCTGGTCTCTCCCTGATGTCCCTGACAGAGCCACTAGGCTAGCCCTCAGCCTCCTCAAGCAGCCCTGTGAATTTGGCTCAGTGCATGGTTAGTCCATCCTGCGTACACAGCCGCAACACATGGCAGTCTGGCCTAGCAGCCGTGGCACCAGCGCTGCGGGCAGAACAAAGCTGGCACCCCTTCCTAGAGGCAGATAGGGGGTGCACCCCTTTTCCCCAGGCCAGGGGCTAGGGCAGCAATCACAGACAGTCCAAAGGCAGCCACCAAGGAGAGGATTTCACCGTACACCCATGGAAAGGATGAGCTGGATGCGAGTTGAATGACATCCAGAGTCTTTATTCAAATAGTCCTTTAGGATGGTTGCAGACATACAGACACATACATATTTACACTCTTACACACCTCACAGAGCCTGAATCAATAAATTAAAACAAAAAGAGGGTTGGGGATTGTTTTTTTCCTTTTCTTTTTTTGTCACGTAAGAAACGACGACTCCTTGAGGCGAGGCCAGGGAGCCAGCTGAAGAATTGCAAACAGAAGCCAACACGGACACAACTCTGCCCCAAAAGATGCAATGACAGTGAGTGTGCTTTTCACCAGGAGGCCACTTCATACTCTGGCTTCGATGCACTCCAGTTTGACTATTTCGTCCAGCCTACACCCCTCGGCTTGGGCACAGTGGCTCAGATGGGCACTTGGGCTCTCGGCACCTCTAGCTTTGGGGGTCTGCGGGCAGGCTGCTGCAGTCTGAGAGTGGGGGGAGTCGCACTCGTCCGAGGTAATGTCTGGCACGTCGTCCGACTGGCTGTCAGAGCTCTCCAGGTCACTCCGTATGCTCTCAGGCTGGGCCAGGGTGATGTCCCAGGTTTTGCTGGTAATGCAGTCCTTTTGCTCACAGCTTTGGTGTTTGCACATCTGCTCCTGCTCACCGTCCTCTTCCTCCTCCTCTTCTTCCTCATTTTCTGCCATTTGGGTGTGGACGTGCAGAGAGTCCTCCGTACTGCTGCCGCTGGCCAGCTGGTAGTGACTGGGCTTGGCTTCGATGTCCACCTGGATCTCCATGTTATTGCACTCCCTGTAGAAACAAGCACCCCCGTGTTACTGCACAGTTACTGGTTTTGGCCATAGCCTGTGTCACCACCTCACTGGGTCAGGAGGACCACGCTGCCCAGACAGGAGCAAGATGCTGCTCATCACCCCACGGCGGGACACAACAGCACCCACTGCTCTCCTCGAGTTCCTCCAAACAGCAGTTCTCCAAGGCTGAGAGCCAGGAAATGAAGCGGGGAAGCACTGGAGACCCTGAGGGCACCAGGAACAGGCCCTGAGAGCCCTGGGCTGCAGATGCCCTCCTCAGCCTCCACACTGCACAGAGAGGCTGCTCCCAAACACCCCCAGTCCTCCTCCTGCCCAAATAAAAGATCAATCCTCCTGCCAGCTGCAAGAGCTGGAGCGCCCACAGCCAGCCTGGCACCCGCAGCACCTTGCAGAGCTTGGATTTTTCCAGGACACCCACGACCAACACTCTTTTCTCACCATCACATGTCCTCCTACCTGTCCTGGGGGTTGTAGGAGCTGATGATGGAACCAGCCATGGCCCGAGTGCTGGCGTTGTCACTGATCGCCCCCAAGCTGACCGAGTCCTTGGGGAAAATCTCCTTCTGGACATCTGCCTGCACTTCCAGCCTGCAGGAAAGAAGAGGATTCCTCAGAAATGCCTCAGAGGGTCACCAAGTGGCACCAAACAGCCTCTGTCATGAGAAAGCAAGAGGCCCTCTGTGCTGGCCTAGCTTGGCACAAGGGAGTTTAACCCCAAGGGTTCCTCTCAGTCTCATTTTTGGCTCCATTTAGGTAAACCCATTCTGTTTTCCATGACGAAGGTGAAGTTGTGTTTATGTCCATGACTCATGCAATTCCTGCGAAGAACAGATTTCCACAGATCTAGCACAGAGCCATGATTACATGCTGGCTGCCATATCAACACGTGTCTCTAATTACCCTGCAGACTGACTCACAGGCAAGTTTAAGAGGAAAACTGTGGTGTAACCTTCTGACTTGGAAAGCAGCAGCCCTGCCTGGAACAGGGGGCTCCCAAACATCTAGGCTGGGATCAGAGCACTGGAGGATCTCTAAGTGGGCCGTGCAGGCATCTCTGTGCTCTTCCCAATTAATCCAAAGCATCAGCTCTGCCGTTTTATGGAGCTTAGATGGGACAGAAACTTGTTTCTCTAGCTTTTGTCCTCCTTGCAAGAACCAGCCTAACAGCAACTGCAGAAGTAGCCTGGTCTGCTGGGACTGGTTATTCCACCACAGACCAAGAAGTAAAAATACCAGGACACGACTGCCAAGCACACAGAGGGCCACCCAGTCCCAGATAGAGCCCCAAGCTAAGCCTGCTCAGCCAGCACAGGCCCCGGAGCCTTCACCCCTTTCTTGCCATGACCACCAGCCCATTTACCTGCTGTACTTGCCCTTGCCTCCCGAGAGGACACCGCCGCTCAGGGTACCCCCCGAGAGGGCAGCAAAGCTGGCTGTCTCACTGTAGTTGCCCTGCATCACGCTGAGCCCATCCGTGGGGCTCCCGCTTGTGCTCAGCACGCTGGTCAGCCCCTCGATGCTGCTTTCACCGATGCTGGGGTTCTTCAGGGCTCGCCAGGCATCAGCCACTGAGGAGAAAAACAACATGGGAACCGGTCAGCAAGAGCACCAGCCGGATGTGATGGTGGTGGCAGGGCTGAGGGTCAGACACCAGGCAGCGTGCTTCTTGCCTCAGCCTCTATGCCTCTACCAGGGCAAGGAAAGGCTGAGATTCGGCTCAGAGCTATGCAGCTGATCACCAGCAGGAGACTGAAGCAAGTAACTCCTCCTAGCCAAACCCAAGATGCTCAGATTTGGGAAATACTAAGCCCCCCACCATCTCATTACAAGACGCAGTGGCAGGGCCTTTCCTCCTTCCCTTCCCCGCATATCGCAGTACCTGTGATTGGTCCGTCATCTTCATCAAACTCTATTTTCACGCCCTTCCCATTGGCAGTGCTGACTCCGCAGCCACCACCTCGGCACAGCGAGATCGGCACCACGCCGTAGACGTAAGCCAGCATGATGGGGACTCCGATACCTGCACACGAGTTAAGAGGGGCTTATGGCTGAGCTGGGCTAGGCAAACAGAAAGGGCCTTTGGGGCAGGGACTCTTTCAGTTGTGTTTATTTACACAGCTTTGCACACCATGAGAAACAGATGGTGCCCACTTACCAACGCTGACAGCAGCGATGACCGGAGAGGCAATGACAGACAGCGTGACCCCACCGGTAATGGCCAAATTCCTCTTGTGCTTAGACGTTTTCTTTCCCTCATACCTGCTGTGGATCTGAGGGAAGGAGAAGCACCAGGTGAGAACAGCACCAGGCCATAAGCAGCAGCCAGAAGACATCCGTAAGCTTATGCTTTTACAGCTGCATTAGCCCTGAAAGAGCCCCATCGTGACCACAGATCTCGCAGATCGGATCTTGCAGGTGGGTCTGCGTTCAAGAAAAAGAAGAAGCTACAAAGCCAGTGCTGACACCATTTCCTCCCTCTCAATGCCTCTTTACCAGCACAGAGGCACAACAGCACAACATAGCGCGGGGCAGCTGGAGACCCCCAACAGCCCAGCAGCATCAAAACACTCAGTGACCTATGCCCGCATGCTGCTCACAGCCTGTCACTGTCCCACAGAGGCCCCAACCATAGGAAGTGCCAGAAGGGACCAGTTTTCTGTTCCCAGTTCAGGGTAGAGGCACAACAGCGATGCAACATGCGTTTGAGAGGACTTCAGCCTGAGGGCTATCAGCCCCCATCCTCCTCTCCCCGCACAAAGCCCGGAAGATAAGGCAGGGTTTAGAAGAGACAGCTGAATTTGGGTTCTATGGGGAGACCCGCCCTTCGTATCAGCTCTCAGTTGCTGGTCGGATGCCCCGAGTCAGAGACCGCCCTGAGCTGTGGATCCCTCAGCTCCAGCCTCACGCTCACCACATTTACCTTTCTCCCGACGTACACGGGGATGCCAATGACCATAGCAGGAATGGCGATGCCAGCAATGAGGGAAATGCCTACAGGAGCGCCGATCAGCGTGCCCAGCTGCCAGAGAATCTTCTTTTTACGACTCCATGGCTTTTTGCCCCAGAATGTGCAGCCAGAGGGGCTTAATGGAAGGGAAAAGAAAAATGATGTTAAAACCTCAGCAATTCCTAAGCATCCCTGAGAAACCCAAATTCAACTTCCACATGAACAAAACCCGAAGCTTGGGAAGTGGGTAGACAACACAGAAAAGGTTCCAGTGCCCCATCAAGATTAATTTGCTCCTTCCTCAAGGTGACTATCACACCACCAGGACTATGCTTAATGTCCGCTATGTTAAGAGCTCTCAAACACAACGTATCAGGAGGTATCTTTTTTGGTGATGAAGAGTCTCCCCCGCTGTAGCATGGGAAGAAAGCTCAGATCTTTGGGTCAAAAAGAAGAATTTTGCTGACTGATTGTAGACACAAGAGGACAAACAGCAGGCAGCCAAACCCCTCCCGGACCCTAGAGGAGCCCTGTGCCCTGCTCCGGCGCCCACCTGAGGTAATGCAGGTCTGAGATTTCCTTCATGCAGAGCCAGCAGAACTCGCAGCCGCACACGGCGCAGGTCATATGGTTGCAGCTCCCGTCGTTCATCTTGATGATGTAGGCGCTGCAGCGGGGGCACGGCTTGATGTCGTCTGCTGCGGGGGGGAAGCAGGGCACTGAGTCTGGCTCTGTGCTGCAAAAAGTCAATGGGGGCTCTCACTGCACAGGGGAGCCCTTGCTTTCTGGGCATGCGGATCGCCCTCACGTAGCACAAAGCAGGGACAGTACAACCAGCTGGCTGGGCCTTTAGCTTCTGGTTGGGGCGAGAAGATAATGCTGATGAGACCAAGCCCACCGAAGTGATCTGCCTGGACAACAAGGACTGGGAGCAACAGGCGCTTTAAAAGCTTATCCTGGCCTGGCACAGGATGCGTTCCAGGAGATGCTTCAGTGCTGGGAACAAGTCATACCTGCGCTGTGCTAGCCAGGACGACAGTGTAAGTCATAACCATTATTAAATTGCTCCACTAAGGTGATTCACAGGCCAAGAACAACAGAGCAATTGAGAGAACAGGGCTTCAGATATTCTGAACCTGGCCTTCAACAGCAGGCAGCGTGGAACGGGGCCTGCAGCTGCACGCCAGAGCAGGGCAGATGCTGCGCAGCCCCACTCGGCTCCTGGCGGGGTGGGATGAGGGTCCTTCATCTCCTCAAGTCACGCGTCATCTGATCGCAGTTACGCAACGGCTGTCTGTGCAGAGGGTCAGGGCTTTGCTGGCAGCCTCTCTGACACTCAACAATATGAAATCCAGCTGCTGAGACCAGCCCGCACCTTATTAATCACTGCACTGAATCCAGCAAGAATGGGGTGGGGAAAAACCGCTGTCTCAGGAATCTCCCTTTCAGTGGCTAAGCGCTAAGCTCTTCCTGGCAGGATCTCCTTTAGGAGGGTGAAAAAAGCTCAGAAACCAGTTTTTGCTTGCTGGTTTGTACCACAGGCTGAGGTGGTATCTGAGCTGTGGGTTGTCAGGGCCCTCTAACGGGGCACGCTGAGCCTCGGGATGCAGCTGAGCCACCTCGGATTGCTTAGGGCAGCTCCAGTCCGAGCATCAACATTTTAACTCCTGGCACACAAGGCACAGTAGTGTTTTGTCTGAGGGAAGGGAGGGACTTTAAGAAATGGCCTTACTGCCCACTTCCAGAGTCAACACAGTTATTTTTAATGAACACTAACTCAGCAGACGTAGCAGCTCCTACAAGGCAGAGTAGGAGTCTGTGGGCTGGCATTTTTCCCCTGTACGTGACATTACGAGCACCTAACAGTGCACACAGTCAGGCTCCCCATGCAGGGCTAGGCATTAACACTACTTTTTACTACTGCAACAGGCAAATTTCAAGTTGCAACAGTAAAAAGCACCTAATTTGTTCCACATCTAGATCAGCGAGAAGCAAGAACATCCAAGATCAAAACGGCCACAACGTGGCTGGGGCGGAAGAGGGGAACTGCAGTGCTGAGGAAGGACCCGAGGCACGTCGTTGTCACCTATCCCCGACCCGTTTCATGTTCTAATTTCTTGCAGGAACCCACTGGGCTCACTCTAACACCCGGGAGAAGGCGAAGTGGCTCTCAGGTTCACAGCTGTACTCAGCTGTGCTGGGGACCCTCATCTGTGGCACGCAGCAGCGCTCCCCACGGGGCACTGCCATCACCCTGGGGAGGAAGTTCTGCACCGGCAGTTCTTTGTCAGCTTCACAGGCACGACCGCAGCACCCAGTAGCCTACAACGCACGATCCATACCCGGCCCAGACTCCTGTCCATAGCTGAGGCCCGACGTGTGCTTGGTCCGTACGCGGAGCGTCTGCGCCCTTTGCTGGCGGGCCATGTCGCAGGTCTGGTTGGGGTGCCATATCTGCTTGCAGTGATAGCAGAACTCCGTCTGGCAGCCGTCCCTCTCGCAGGTCAGCTTGGGGCAGCTGGCGCAGCCATAGGCAATAACCGCGTAGCTGGGGAAGGAAGACACCCGGCGAGTTAGCAAGAGGCAAAGTTATCGAGCGACAGTCCCGTGATCCAGCCAAGTCATTGCACCCGGGGGCGGCACGGGGGGCTCTTGTTGCCCTTCTCCAACAGGCTGCTGTGGGGCTATGCCAAGCAGCCCCTGCCTTGCCCGGGGGGCACAGCAGCCCCGCTCCAGGGTCAGCCCAGCCCGGGTGGCCAGCCCACCACTGCTGGGTTGGTGATTCTGGTCGCTGTAGTGCAGCTGCACTACAAATTCCTGCCCTCACCAGTCCTGTGCCTTGCGCTGCAGGGCCTGGAGTTAAGTAGCGCTAATTAGGTTACTTGGGGCAGACAGACGACAATACTGAGTTCTCTCAGTGAGCGCTGGCAGTCCACACTGTCTGCTCCTCCGGATCAGACGTGCCCTGCCCAGCCTGCTCTTTCTGTCCCTGCAGGCTCCCAGCACAGGCTCCTGCTGCTCCGTACCCGTGGCTGCACACAGGCTGCACACACACAAATATACACACACACACAAACCACACGCATCACACACATGAATATACACGCACACACCATGCAAAAACCACACACGCATCACACACACAAATATACACACACCCCCCAGCTCCTCAAGACAGCCCGGCACATAGCCCAGAGGAGGCTAGGCAAGCTGAAGCCTCACTGGGCACTTTATCACCTAATGATGAAAAAAAGTGGAACAAGCGGGGTTTCAACATGCAGCTATTTCAAGAAGTAAGCCCCTGTTGATCTCTACAGAATTTCCTTTTTTACAGAGGGTGAAGAACAATGCTCTGCTTCTGGAGTAAACCAAAACTGGAGTAAAAACAAGTGAATGTACAAGAGAGGGAAGTCAGGGTATGCAACCAGCTCACTTTTTCTGACAGTAACGCCGTGTTTCCATGAGGAAGCGTACACACAGAAGCTGAAGCAGCTCCACTACACAGGAGCTGACTTACAGTCAGCGAGGATGAGGCTGCTCCCACTGGCAGGGGCTGAGCCGAGTAATTCCAGAAGCGCCTTTCAGCTCTGTGACACCAGTATAAATACCAAAGGGTATTTTTGTTGATCATCCTCAGCGTTTTCGTTAGTGGCCAGAGGAGAATAGCTCCTATTTAGGATTTTATATTTAGAGCTCGCGTAGCTCGAGTTGTATTGCCTCTTCTCAGCAGCAGCAGCGTGAGAACCGCTGAATGTGTCATACCACAATGATTCATATCCCGTGGGAGTTCGAGCAGCTTCACCCTGCCAGGGTACGACACAATCGCCCAAGAAACAACATCTCCGCGTGGAGTGCTGGGCTGGGGGGCACGACGGCAGGGTCCCCACGCGCATCGGCAGCCATGCGCTCGCATGTGAGGCTGGAGCGGGCAGAGAGGAGGGATGCAGGCAGCCGGCGGGCAGCCAACTTGACCCACATCGACTCCTACGCATCTGGTCCGGGGAGAATCCCGCTAAGCATCCTTACCCTGCCACCACGAGGCAGCCACAGAACTACCCCTGGCAAAAAATAAAGCCTCATCAGGCCAGCTGCGTTGTGACACGCTGCTATTTCAAACCATAACAGCAGGCTGGGAAAGCTCAGCGTAATATATTAAGCAGCCTCGTGCTCTAGATTAACCCCTCACTAGAGATTCAGGGTTTTTCTAGACACTCAGGCAACTCCCCTATGAGAAAAGAAAATCCTCACCATTTACATTTCACTGCTAGAACTGAAATGACAAACATCAAGAACAAGCCCACAGCTGCATGGAGAAAAACAGCTACACAGCTTTCTTCTCCGAGGAAAGGAAATAGCACAGCACCGAACTCAAGGACAACTAGAAAGAAGCCATTGAAGCGATGTGCCTGGGGGTGGCTGCTGCAGGATCCGGGCTGCTAACGCGTGCCTCCATCTCCACCTGACCACTGACGCATCGCTTCGTTCAACGGCCGCTTCCTGGCTCGGCCCCGGCAGAGGTGAAAAGGGAAACTCTGACTTTCCCCCCACGCAGCAGCGACAGTGAGAACCTGCCCGAGACCCCAGCGGGCCAAGGGAGGGCAGAGCCCAGCTCCCAGCCCTGGCCTCCAAGGAGACGGAGCCTCGCCAGTTGCCTCCAGCCTCATTCAGGAGCTCAGCCCACGCAGCCCGGTTCACTTAAAGCTCCTCTTGTTCTCGCCAGCTTCTAGGGGAGATGCAGCGTGACAAACACCAGAGAGCAACGCCAGCCGATTGTAGTGGGGGAGAAACAACACAAAAAGCTGCAAATATAGAAAATTATTGGTATTGCGACTGATGGTGCATCAATTGACCGGCGTTCCCATGGCAACACGCTCCGGTGTTGTGCCGGTCCTCCTCCTCCTCCTCCTCCTCCCGCAGCAGCACAGCCGAGCTCTTTCCTTTACGAAAGCCCGCAGTAGGTGTGGAAGGCAGAGGATGCTGCGTGCACACGCCATGGCTTCGTCTGCCGCCGCCGCCTCGCAGCTCCTGCACCCGGTGGTGGGTGACATCCCCCCGAAGCGCCCAGCACCGCCGTGCCCACAGCCCCACACGCTGCTGCTGCCACGGGAAAGCCCGCTGTAAATAATTCATAGCCTGACTTTACATAAGCACAACAAAACGCACTTGCTGGGAAGAATGAATAGGGCGATTAATTCCTCCTGCCGCCGGAGGGCCGATTCCAACAGCCTTTGTTCATGTGCTCCCGACATGCCGAGGGATGGCACCGGTGGGCAGCGACCCACCAGAGCTGTTGGGTTCCCAGCAGCCGGGGTCACCTCTCGCTTCTACCAGGCAGCTCATGGGAATCCCGTGTTCACAGCGAGGATGCCCTTGTCCACCAGATGAGCTGTAAGTGACATGGGTCTGCCCAGATCCCTGAAGTGATGGCTGGATGGGGATCAGGCCAGGCTCCTTTCGAAGAGGCAGCGCCCTGCAGGCCACGCCAGGGCCAGCTCCTTCCAGCAAGGCAGCCTCAGCTACGGATGGGGCGCTTACACCTACCCGCAGCCCAGAGCAGCACCACAGCAGCACAGAGCTGAGGCTGGTGAGCAGGAACAGCGTTTTCTGTACCCAGCTGATGGCGCAGACAGCAGGGGCATTCCCTCTGCGGGCAGCACAGCCTGCACGACGTCCCCGGTCTCGTCCCCAGCGACACCGAAACATCAAGACCTAGCACCTGACTTCGCACCAGAACCCAGCACCGCTGTCTGCTGTTACCACTGCCCTCTGAAGAAACAAGCCTTTATGCAGCAATGCTCAGGGGCCCCAAAACGGGTAACCTGAGACAGGTTAACTGGTTTGCACAGGAAGGTTATTACAACACTCTGATTAAATTTTCACAATCCTCCCACCACGCTTTCCACTCTGACTACTAGGTCAGACTTTCCTTTCATGTTCACGCTACCCAGAACTGCAACTCACGCTGCCTTCTAGCCAAACTTTGCAGCACTTCTCTAAGTTTCCTGAATAAAGCTGTTTTCCAGGCAGCTTTGCCTTAGACGTAAATAGAAACCTAACAGAGTTCATCCAAAGGAAAAGAGAAGAGAAAATGAAAGCAACACGCAGACGAGTACAGTCATCAAGCCTGGGTGGACTGACTTCTGGACAGACAGACGTTTCCTCACTTAGGCAACGGTAATGAGTCAACATCACTCCTCTGTGGCATACATTCACGTCCCCGCTGGAAAGAAGTGACCATTCACAGTTCCTCCTTCCCCCCGTGGAAACCGCAGGGTGCCCTGTGCAAGGACTGCTGCAGCTCGCAGCAATACACGCGGCTGGGAAACTCCAGGCTTCCCATTTGCGCAGAAAAAGGCCTTCTTTTAAATCAGGGAAACGATGGCTCAGCTAAAACCCCCTCCAAGTCCCATTACAAGGGCTGTGCTTGTCTCTATTTCCACACTCCCCAAGGTCAAATCCCGGGATTTTAGTGTGGACGGATGGAGCATCCTGTTGGTACCCAAGGCCTGTTAACCATCCCAAACAGGTTGCTGACTAGCAAGCGAAGAAAGCCTGCAATTAGGGATTTTCATCAAACTCCACGAGAACAGAAGCAGGCGTTAGTGGTAGTGCAGCACTGGGGGGGGAGCTGCCCCTCCCTGGGCTGGCTGGGGACAGCAGCACCATGGCAGACCCCACCCCCCAGGCTGTCCTGGTGCCCCCAGGCAGCACCCTATGGGGACACAGGGACCCCCCCCCGTGTCCCAGCAGAGAGTGAGCTGTCCCAGCAGAGAGAGGACAGAACCCAGAGGGACAGCAGACCCCTCCCAGGCTGCCCCGCATGGAAGGGGACAGAGCCCCCTGTGAGGACAGCAGGCCCCCGGGCTGCCCTGATGGGCAGTCCCCTGTGGGGCAGGGGGACCCTCTCTCCGAGCCACTCACCAGAAAGGTGGCACTGGGCCCCCCTCCAGGGCAGAAAGAGCAGCCCCCTGTTGGAACAGGGACACCCACCCCCCCCCCCCCCAACACCCCATCAGCCCCCTGTGGGGACAGGGACTCCCTTGGATGCTCCAGCAGCCCCCTGCACGGTCAGGGCACAACTTTGATACGACAGCACAAATGGGGGCAAAGCTATGTGGGGTCAGGAC
>NC_048915.1:6083321-6108463 GCF_011077185.1 Oxyura jamaicensis
GGGGCGGCGGCGGGCGGCGGCTCGGCCTTGGCGCGGCGGCGGCCGCCCGCGGCGGAGGCGGCGGCGGCGGAGAAGACGCTCTGGAAGGAGAGGCGGCGGCGGCGGCCGGGCTTCGGGCACTTGGCGGCGGCCGAGTGGATGGAGGAGGAGCGCGGAGATTCGGAGTCCCGTTCGGAGCCCATGGCGGCGGCGGCGGGGCTGCGGTGACCGGGCGGCGGTGGCCGAGGTCCGGGAGGTTCCGGGGACTCCGAGGCTCCGCGGGTGCCGGGGCCGCGTCCCGCCGGCCGCTCCCTCCGCCGCGCTGCAACGACAGCGGCCCCGCGGCGAGTGGGCGCCGCCCCGCCCCGCCCCGCATCGCCCCGCCCACCTCCCACCTCCCCGCCCCTCGCCCCGCCCCTCTCGTGTCGCCGCCGCCGCCATTTCGGTTTTGGGCAGCGCCCCGGGCAGGCTCGAGGCACGAGTTCCCCCCCCCCCCTCCCCGCCCCGAGCGCCCGCAGCACCCATGGGACCCCGGGGGTGTCCAGGCCGGTGGGCTCAGGGCCCACCGCAGCGGCCCAGTCGTGCAGCAGGGCACAGGAGTGGAGTTGGCCCCTTGGAGCCCATTTCTCCTGCTGGGGTCCCCCATCTGCCTCCCCCTGGCCTTTTCCCGGTGTCTGGGGGTCACACGGAGATTTGCCCCCAGTGGAAATTTATCCCAGCCTCCCTCAGAGCCACGGCCGCACTTAACACCTTTCAAAGCTCCCCTTCCCTCACAGGGCTCCCCGTGCCCCCAGGGGTCCCCCAGCCCCATCCCCCAGCCCAGGCACAGGAGCTGAGGGGGGACGCGGCTGCTCGCTATGCAGGGAGGTGAAGCAGAACGATGGTGTGTCTGTGAGGTGCGTGTTAAACCAGCACGGAGGGGCTGCGTTCCCCGGCTGTCAGCTGCTAGCTGGGCAGAACGTCGTTATTTGTGTGACAAGCGTGGCTTCGTCACTGTCATCAACATATCGCCGTTCCTGAAATCCTTTCTCTCAGCAAAGCCATTTGCACAGTTACTGCCAGGCTCCCTTCCTGCACAGGAGGCTCTCTGCCTCTGGGACAGAGAACAGGGTTTGGCGAACGCAGCCCGGGAGGAGCTGGAAGCACCGGGGGGTCGGTGCTCACACTGCCTGACTCTGCCTGTGTACAGCTGGGATAATGTACAGCAGGGATAATGAGGCTTCCTTCCCTGATGGATGGGTGGACGGATGGATGGATGGACGGATGGGTGGGTGGATGGAGGGAGGGAGGGAGGCGCAGAAGGGGTAAATCACCTGTACAAGAGCACACAAATGAAGCTTCCTTCCCTCCTAATACCCCTTCAACTCTCCTGTTACTTTCCCTGTGCTTTTGTTCATGAGTTCTGTGCCTTCCATACCTCCTCACTGAGTGGTTTCACCAGGCTGCTTGCTGTGACCGAGTCCTTCTCTAGCGCTTATGTTCCCCAAATGTCTGTCAGCTCTCCCCCACCTCTGCTAAGCTCTGGCATTCCTGCCACAGTACACATGGCTTTGGCCCAGCTGCAAGCTTTGCACCACACTTAGGATTGGCCTTGGAGTGTTAAAATTCCTGCCTGGGATCAGGAGCCCTGTTATTAGCAAGCTAATTTAGCAAGAGAGCCAAGCAGTTGTGCTTGAAGAGAGGCCGCGGTGCTACAGGGGTGTCTGTGGAGCGCTTTGCCCCGGAGCAGCGCGAGTTACCGAGCTCCGTCCCTGCCACGCTGCCAGGTCACATCAGCCTGTTGTGTGTGAAGATGCTCGGCGTTTCTGTGACACTTCTGATGTGGAGCCCTGACGTGTGTAAGGATCCTCTCCCCACCTTGCTGGTGGGAAAGGAAGGCCAGAGAAAGAAAGGAGAGGTGTTACATCGATGTAAATCTAGACGATATTGAAATCACCTACTTCCATCTGAGATAGGCTGGGTATGAGACATCTTTAAATGGCTGTCGCTACCCATCTGTAGCAGAGACTGTCTTGGTTTGATGATTTCACTAGAAAAATCACACCCCTGACTGAAACAGAGAAACCTGGGCAGGACTCGTGTGTGGGACGGGTCTCCCTGACTGCGCTCTGACAGCTCAGCCCTGCGTCCTTTGCAGCACAAGAGCACAGACTGTAACTAATTGTGGGAAGGTTTCATCTCAAAAGCTAATGTCAGACAGGCCTGAATTACCAGTAGTGCAGACACAAACAGACAGAGAGCAAAACCATCTGGAGTCCCTGGGAAAGGCATCAGCTCGCAACGTGCTGACGGGGCAGAAAGGGCTCCTCATTCCCTTATATGAGGAATCGTGACACAAACGGGGCTGGGAGAGGTCAGGGGAGATCTGAGGGGCTCATGCTGAGTTCAGTGCCATCCTCTGCCTTCCCTGTCCTGAGCTGTGCAGATCTTTTGCCAGTCCTTACACGGTTGAAGAAATTCAGTGTTTTTAGGGTGCTGGTGGATATAGACTCCTAACCGCCCTGCCCCTGCTGTGGTCCTGCTCAAAAACAAGTTCTCTGTGGTTTGAGGTGTTTCTCTGTGGAGTTTCCATAGCCCTGGCCAGGAGCAGAGGCTCCTGATCAGCGTGTTCGTGACTAAGGAGCAGTTTGAACCTGGTAGTTTGTTTTGATTCAAACCGAAAAAAAACAGGCGGAGTGGGGCTGGGAAGGAGGGCGCGCACGGAAGCAGGCTGCCAGGAAGGAGAAGAGCGGCTGATTGGAAAGGCACTGGGCTGGGAGTGAGATCAGATTAGCCGCTCCCTGGGGCTGCAGGGAAACTGTCACCAGTCTGACTGTTTGACTGAGGGACATTTGAAAAGATAAACAAAAAAAAAAGGGGGGGGGGGGGGGGCGGCAGAGAATTCAAACGCTCCGATGAACAAATCCCAGCTCTGATAGGCAAATTTGCTCTTGCTTACGCTGGCAGAAAGCTGGAACACTGCTGACTTCCGACCCTGCTGCTTCAATCAGAGTAGGATTTGGCACGGGCGACTTTTAAAGCTGCCTGAAAACGCCGTGTCTCCCAGGAAGGCTTCCAGCAGCAGTGCGGGGAATGCTTTGTCCAGGCACCGGCTGCAGCCAACGCTCACTGCCCGGTGCCGGTCACCGCCTGGACGGGAGCAGCGGAGAGGCTGAGCAGGGCTGAACCTGCTGCGGGAGGCACGGGGCCGCTTTCCAGAGAACTGCCTCACCGCCCACAGCCCAAAAGCCCCTGCAAAGCAGTGACTGCTCTGCTGCCGGCTTCAGGGAGGAAGAACCCTCGGTGATGTAATGAAAACTCCCCTCTGTAATTCAGAGAGTGAAAGCAGAGGCTGGCTGCCGGGAAGGGATTGTGAAACTCCGCTCTCGGGCTGGGAGCATTTGCATGGAGGCAGCGGGGTGCCCTGGCCGGGAATGTGGCTGCGGTGGGGCCCGGCAGGCAGGCACGCCGGCTTTGGTTTGCAGCTGGTGAAATAGAAACGCCGGCTCCTGCCACGTCCCCTTTGCTTGGCAGCCCCTTTGCTGGTTACCCAGATCTCACAGGGCTGGTAAATACCTGCCCGCTGCTCCTGTCTGCAGGGCACAGAGGGGTCTGAAGCAGCTGTTTGAAGGCACACAGACATGCAGTGTGCCTGAAACCACCACGTCGTTTTGGCACTGATGTGAGAACTCCTCCCTGGAGCTGACTTTTCTCTAGAAGAACACCAATTTTCTCAGGCTTTCTCCCACTTTGCCCAAACAGGGGCAGGCAGCTATTCACGGGTCGCAGGCCATGTTTCAGAGCAGAAGGAGTTTAGAGAAAATCCAGCTCATGTTGCTGCTGTCTGAAATGGCCACATCCAAGATGAAATGGGGAAGGAGGGGAATGGCTTTACACCAGGAGCAGGAACAGAGGAATTCTTTCTTGTTGTTGGACAGGGAGTTTCTGGAGTGACTCAGCTCTTGTCTCTGAGCAGGATGAGATCTTTGGCCCTGCTGGGGTGACACAGACAGGGCTCTTAAAGGGATCTGGATGCACTGAGGTTCCCCAATGCCAAACTGCAGGTGACATGTAACCAGGCACAGCCAGGGACGTGCCGTGGCACCCTGCAGACAAACCTGAGAGGCTGCCATCATCTCAGCACCGAGATGGAGGTGAGAGGGACAGATGAACCCATGTTACACAAAAATAGCTTTAGACCTCTCAGCGGTGCAGAGGGGACCTTGTCCTGGCCCCCTGCCCCAAACTGTTTTGCCAAGAGAACAGCGTGGGCCTCCCTTGTGATGCATCCCTGGGATGCCCTCCTCCTGGCATCCCAGATCTCCAGTGTGCAGAGCAGGGGTGGCAGCCTTGGTCCATGAGGGGTTCAGTGAGGCTTAACCCAGGGCTTTGAGACCTGCGGAGAGGGACACATTGCATACACAAGGTAGCAGATGTGTCCTCGAGAGCTGAGGCTTGTTGGGGTCATTTTCTGCTCAGCCCTGGGGAACCACTGGCTTATAATGACAATGCACTCTGATCATTTCTCAGATGGAGATGTCATTAACGGACATTTATTTCTGTCCAGGGAAGACACCAGTGGGTGGGGAGGGCTCTCCCCAGAGTGCAACTCTGCACACACTTTCTGGATTGATCTAGTTAGTTCATGTTCTGTTTGCCTCTTGTGGTCTCATGGGATGTGTTCACAGAAGGAAGAGATGATTCTGCTTGATTCCCTTTGTCCCTGCTGGACTTAACAAGGAATGACATTCTTTTAAACGGAGAGCAAAAGGCAGGAGACAGGAGCCCTGGGTTCAGAAATTCAAGGCTTTTTCCAGAGGATTGCTCTGGTTTGCTCTGCGGTTGCACGTCCTCTCCCCTCCACTTCCCCATCCCACTCCGCTCCCTCATAACACCCACGCACAGAGCACAGCCACGTTCTTCTCCCTGCTCTGGCTTTCCATGGAAGATGCTGTCATGTGAAATCCCGGGAGAGAGTCGCCACATGGAGTGCTGTGAAAGCATCGTGCGTCTCTTGCAGACCAGGCTTGCAGACGGAGGAGCGGCGTGCTCCCCCTCCTCGAAATCCTGAATGCTCGTACGGGTGGAGGGGGGGAGTGGGGAATCATCCAGTGAGCTTGGGAGCCGCCTACGCACATGGCAAGGCTTGTGAGCAGCTGATAAAAGCGGTGGGAGGTGGGGAGATCGTGAGGAGGAAGAGCTTGGAGGCTCGAGTGCCTGTGTAGCCCACCATGCTGCCCCTCCAGGGCTCTGCCGGGCAGCTGGGCCATGGGCATGGCCCTGCTCTGGGAGCACTGCCCTGAAAGGAGAGCCCAAGCAAGGGCACAGAGATAACTCCCGATTACTTCAGCAGTGACGTAAAGGTGGGGAGCGTTCAGCAACTGCTTATAATAGTAATCTGACATGCTTTTCACCTCCACAAAAGAAGCATTTCCTTTTGTAATAAAAGCACAGGCTGTTCTGATTTGTTTATACACCTGCCGTCCTGCACACTCACTGTACAGATTCGGGGATAGAAGTGACAATGATCCCTGCTCTCAATTCACTCTTCCTGGTGACCTGCTATCCCTAATGATATGGGATTTACAGCTGAGAAGGTTTAGCTCAGTAGGGTGCTGCCATCAGGAGAGCGCTGGTCTGATCCCTACAATACAAGGAAGCAGCCAGACTCCCTCCTCACCCGAGCTGTTAAACAGACAATTATGTGTTTGGTGTTGGCATAAACACAGGCAAATTAGTCACTGGAGAAAACCCCAGTGCCTGTGACAGCTGGTTGTGGTTAGGAGGTGGGGGTGACAAACTCCTCTGGCAGCGGGAGGCAGCTGCCCGTCGGGGCTCACAGTGCCGGTGGCCGGCACTCGGTGGGGACACCGAGGGACACGGCAGGGCAGGAGCCTGGTGCTGGCTCTGGGGGCTCTCCTCTCTCCCTGATGGCAGCTGTTTTTTGGGTGCTCAGCATCCTGTAGGGTGTGAGCAAACCTGGCCACAGTAGAGGCAGTGAGAATCAAGGTGAAACCTTCAGGAGGACAATTTCTGGGGGACTGGGGGGGGTTGTTCTGCCCTCAGACAGCAGATGCAGAGAAGATACAGCGCTGGCACGGGGCTTGACTTCTGCAGTGAGCACAGACTGAGGCATTGGCCTGATTTCCAGGAAAGGAGAACAGTGTGTCACAGAGAAGGCATTGAAAAGACCTGAGGCTTCTGCCTCAGCTTTCTGTCTCGCTCCTGCAGACACGTGGGTGCTCGGGAGTTCAAAAGGCTGAACTGGAGATTGTCCCCAGCTGGTGCAGGGCAGGAAGCTGTGGGCTTCTCCTGCAGAGAGGTTACCAGTGCGCAGACCACAGATGCTGTCCCCGTCTCTGCTAGGGGTCCCTGCACAGCTCAGAATCAGCCCTTACAGCGCTGACCTTTGCCATGGGAGTGTGAGAACTGGAGCTGGATGGGAAAGCTTGGTACGAGGTGCTGGCTATAGTGCCCAAACCCCAGAAGAGATGCTGGCAGCCCTTCAGCAGCAATGCAAAACCCCACAGCATCTCAGACATCCTTTCCAGCTGGTACACCCTACAAACACAGGTAGGGCTGGGCACACCACGTTTCCTCCACCCAACCCACCCATTTCCTATTTTCTGTGGGCACGACAACTAGTGAGTTAATCCTGCAGGCCATAAACTAAGCTGTATTAGCAGACACCATCTGTCCTTTTTCATTTGCTGATGCACGACCTATTTTGCAGTGTAGTAGAGCAGGCGCTGCAGTTTCAGGACTCGCATGTTACACTGTCCGTGCTGCCTGGGCATAATCCAGAGCTCACTGTGACCTGCTAATGGGAGAAGGCCCCGGTGAAGTGAGCACCAGGGACCTGCTGTCACAGCCGGGTGGTGGCAGGGGCTTGTCTCGAGGGTTGCTTGGCTTCAGAGGAGGTTTGAGCCCCGATGCCACACCAGCTGACATCTGGGAAGAGAAAAGCCTTAGGGGAACTTCCAAAGACGAGGACACGACTCCCAGCGGTGGGGCCTCTCCTTCCCTGGACCCCTCCAGCAATGCCATGGGAAGGTCGCTGTGAAACAGCACCCTCAGAGAGACCCCTGCCACAACCACAGCCCTGTGCTGGGGCTGGGGACAGTAAAAGGGAAATAGGAAAAGTAAGGGGACTGTTTTCATCTTGGGATGGGAAGAGACACATCCACACTCCCTCACGTGCCAGGAGGTTGCTGCCATCGTGGGGAGAGACCTGAACCCCCCAGGTCTCCACGGACTGTCCGGGAGAACGAGGCTCAAACCCTGCATCTGCTGCCGAAGACACAGCTTTGGTGCTTCTTTCCCCTGAATAACAACCCTGCCCTGCTCTGTCTCAGAGGCAAAGTTTAGGGTACCCCAAAGTGGGGTTCATGGGAACAGGCCACGCAATATATTCAGCACTCCAGGACACGCTGCGATGGTTTGGGGTGATTCCTGTGCTTTACAGAAACTGAGCAATGGCAATCACAACAGGACAGGGAAAGATGGGAAGAGAATTCTTCCCTGGTTCCTAAGGGGATCTGGTCATGTCTTGAAGCACACTGGTGACCCTTGTCTGGGTACAGAAGTACAGACATTATTAAAGGTCATAAAATCATCAAGATATTTTCAAGCCGGTTATACTTGACTCAACAAACTCAAAGCAATTCCAAAGGTTAGCATCTTGCCTAATGAAGCAGTGTTTCCTCCTGAATTTACCAACTTTTTATTTAACTCAACACCAGAGGCAGAAATTTTCCCTGAGCTGTGAAATAAAGAGTGAGGAAATTCTGTCTCTGTGTGCTGCCAGGAGCCAGGAAGGGAAGTGAGCGCAGCAGGGCCTGGTGCTAACCTGCATGCTTTACTCAGAACCAGGGCGTTCGCCTGCTCCGCTCCCAAAATCAGCCTGGGAGTTTTCAGCTTCCTGCCTCACTGCATAACAAAAGTGGAACAGAGAGTGGAAGGACTTACTCAGACCGACCTTGGCATTAGCCAGAAAACTTCTTTCTGAATTAACACAGTTGCACCATTTGGGCTTTCCGAGAAACTCTCAACCTGCTGGGTCGGATGGCCCCTTTGTGCAGCTTGCTCGGCTTTGGATCTGCACAGCTCCCATTAGCAGTGAGTCCTGCTGTTTCCCTCCTGCCTTCACTAAACTTTGCCCAGTGCTCCCTTATCCATACGGTGGATACTTGCTTAGGCTGTGACAAGAAATACAGAATTACATTAAATAAGGAATTTCCAGTCAGATGCAGTGGCAGCATCCCCACTGCTCTGCTGCCCGGTGTGATTTCCCTCACGTGCAGTGGAGGAAAGGAAGGTGCTGGGGTCAGGAGCATGAATCACATTCAGACCGACAGCTTGTGGAGTAAATCCCTCCAGCAAGGCAGATCCCGATGTCTCTGATTTCTTTCACAGTGTTTTGGGAAGAGAATTGGCCAAGGAATAAACATCGCCCCTTCACAGGCTAGAGCTGCGGGCCTCTCCTGTGAGCTTGTGAGGAGAGGGAGCAGGGAAGGGCAGCGCCTCGCCGGGTCCAGAACGTACCCGAATCTGTGACAGTGAAGAGTGGGGAAGAGGAAGAAACAGCCCATGCGGTCAGCCCTGGAAAGGGCAGTTCCTGCCGAGAACTGGCTGGGGAATGTTCCCATTTTCATAACCAGTAACAGCTGTGAGAAGGGGGAAAGGAGCAGTTCTGCTCCCTGCCAGCAGCACCTCCCGTCGGCAGCCAGGGCAGGGCACAGCCCTCTGGCCCCACAGCCAGGAAAACACGTGTCATTTTCCAGAAGGCTGAGCCAGCACTAACCAGGTGGGAAATGCATGAGCTTCTCACCAAAAAATGGCTCAGTCAGGGCCTGTAGCCTGGCTCAGCGCAGAGCTGCTCCTTGCAGCCCTGTGTGCCGTTCTCTGCTGTCACCCTGCACAGCACGAGGCTGCAGGTTGGCACGTCCTGCTCCTGCCTTCCTGGCCAGCAGGGAAATGTGGACGGGTCCTGCTGAGGTTTGCCACCAACCCACCCCTTCCTTCTCCCGTGACCAAAAGCCCGTTCTCTCAAACTTCTCTTCAAGCAGGGCCCATGTGGGCTTCACGCAGAGTACAGCCAGGAAATTCCTCCTCTCCTGCCTCTGCTCCCAGCTCCATCCCTCCACCATGCCCATAAACCCTGTACCCTCCCAGGGCTGATCCCACCCATGGGTTGCCTTAGCCAGTGTTTAAGCAGTCCCCACTCTGCCTGAGGAAGCTGGGCTGTGCACAGCAGAAAAGTGAGCAGGGGGGTTGTGGGGTGGTCAGGGTGTGCCGAGACCCGAGGTGCTCCTCAGGAACAAGGCCCTGCTGTTTGTTGCTCCACAGCATCCTTCTAACAGGGAGGCAGCAGCTATGTCCAGGCCCTGCCTCTCTGATCCAAGCTGCCGTCCCGGCTCCCCTGAGTGCTAGGAAAAGCCCAGCGCCTGCCACTGAAGCAGGGGGAGCTGCCAAGCACCTCCCAGCTGCCTCTGAGTTACAGGATCCCGCTCCAGCATGAGCCCAGCAGTCTCTCGGCAGGCAACTGTTGGCAATAACAGCCCCTTTAAACAAAGGGGGGGCAGTCTGGCCTTACACAGCCCCGCTTCGCCTTTCCCTGCCCCCCTGCAGTCATGCATATCTGGGGAAAAGCCTCTCAGGGCAGTGTGCTGGGGTTCATGTCGCGCTGGCTCCTGCCCCGGCTCTTCCCACCCACCCTCCCTGGGTTTTCTGCAGGGTTCACAGCCCAGCACCCAGGGGTGCTGCCCATCCCCAGGCATGTAGGAACAGTGCTGTCAGCACGGGACGAGCACCAAAACTGCAGCTGGAGAACCTGGCAGTGGACAAGGAGCAGAGCCCTGTCTCTGGGCTGCGGACCAAGAACGCCTCTTTCCCATCCGAGAAGCCAAGGCTTTGAGCCCTGCCAAACCCCAGTGTTTGTTCCTGCATCTGGCATGCAAGGGATGGCAACAGAAGCATGTGTGAGGCAGAAAGAGGAGTTCCAGTGAAGAGGGGAAGTGGGTTTCTCTTGGGTCTCTGTGACCTTCTCTGGTTTGGAAATAGTGGAGATATGCAGAGGCACTAACAGTGCACAGCAGAGAAAATCCTGTGGCTTCCTTCAGTTAGAGGAAACTGGAGCCCAGAGCCGCGACCAGGCCTTCTGCCACCCGGGGTGGAACCAGTGGAAATCCAGCTCCAGGGAGTTGCAGTCTTTGCCTGTTTGCAGGGACGGCTTATTTGCAGCTGTGGAGCCTCACTATGAGCACCTTGTCTGCTTGGTCTTGCCCTGTCTGGGTCCTGCCATGTGATGGGAAGTTTTTATTCTGTTGGCAGCAACTGAAGTAAGTTCTCCTGGAGCCTGCGGACTGGGATTTTTATATCAGCAGTGCTCTTGGCCATGTGAATCCTATCGACTCTGTCCTCGTTGTCCTCCTTGGAGAAGCAAGCACAGACAAGAGGGCAGAGCCAAAAGAGGACCTGAGACTGATGGGAGTCAATTGGCTTTGGCAATTTTTCCATGTGCTGCTGGCCCTTCTCAGTTATTTTGACAGACAGAAAATGATGCTGGCAGCAGGAAAGAAAGGGAGCAGGAGAATCCCATGCAGGTAGGGTGAAAATGCACCTCGATTTCCCCTAGTGCTGAGAGTGAAGGCCGGGTTTATAACGGAGATAGAAGTGCCAGTCTGGCCAGAAGGCTATTATCTCCATTAGGAAACAGGGAACTATCGATTACTCAAGTAACCTCAGCTATTGAACAAATGGCTATCTTAGCAGAGGGAAATTCCAGCCTGGGCTCAGGGAGATGACCGTGGGGTTTGCAGGGCAGCAGCGGGCACACAGCACCCCGTGCTCGCAGGTGCAGCGGCAGCTCAGCCTGACCTGTCAGAGGCACCAGGTGAGGATGAAAGCAAACACAAGGCTGGTGCCTCTGAGTGCCTGAGTGTGCCCCTGGCAAAGGAAGTGGAAAACAGTCACTGCAGCGGAGTCCTGGCCAAGAGAGCCTGTGGGACAGGAAGGATTAAAATGTCCGATGGGACCTGGCTCAGCTCCCAGGGCCCTCTTTGGACCCTGGCACAAGGGCAGCTCCTCCAGCCACCCCAGGCTTCTGCGGGCCCACAGCCATCTTTAAACAGAGGGCACGTTGCAGGCCGGCAGAGAACAAGCTCCCAGCTCGTCCCTTTATTGTATTCTGGGGAGGTGAGGATACCTGCCCTTCTTCCTCCCGGCCAAAGGGCACAAGAAGAGCCACAAAGAGGTCTGGGACCTGGCAGCCGTAGCCCGTGGTAGGGACCGAGCACCTGGGAATGCAGCACAGCTGTGGGAGGGGATCACAACGGAAGGCTCTAGGAGCACGTTGCAGGCACTCAGCTGGTGCGCAGCTGTCAGGCTGTGATGTGCACGGCCCCCCCTGTGCAGTGGGGGCAGGTTATAGGGCGAGCAGGAAGGACAGCAGGAGGGCGAAGGGCTGGGAGGGCTGACTGGGGCTTTCTGCTCGGAGGGGTTCTGGTGCCATTCCCCCACTGCGCTTTGAACATCCATAATACATCGAGGCGAAGCGTGGCTTAGGAGCAGCCATAGCGGTGCCTGTGGTTCTGCGTGGCCAGCAGCTACCTCGGGGACTGCAGAAAGGTAGGACTAACCCTTCCCACTCCGCAGGGTGCCCAGCAGGGTCCTATTTGGGAGTGCTCGGGGCCATCCCGAGCTGGGTCTCCACCCCACCAGCCCTGAGCAGCGCTGGAAGCTCCCAGCAGAGCCTCTCCTCCCCTGCCTGCCCACGTCAGCGGCGTGAAATGCAGCCACCGGGGGACAGCCCCACAGCCTCCCCTCCACCAGCCTGCTGCAAAAGCCTCCAACGCTGTGCTGCCATGGACTTCCCACCCAGCAGCACAAGCTGTTGCTTTTTGCAGAGTTACCATAAAACAAGCAGCAGCACGGCCACCCCAGGCCACTCCCAAGAGCTCCATACGGACCCCACATCTGTGCCTTCACAGGGGAGGATCGTGCATCTCACAGTGATAGCCTCCACTAATCAGGGCGTATTTATGCCCCTCATTACAGTTCTGCGCTCTTGTGTACATTCAGGCATTCCCGACCGCATTTCTCCATGGCCCCGCTGCTTGCCCCAGCCCTTTAAATGATGCCTCCTTCTGATTCCACAAACATGGGAAGCGTGAGAGTTATTTCCATGAAATGGTTGTGACTGGGGCAGCGGCTCCTCCCTGCTCCTTGATTTCAAACAAGGTTTCTTCAGCTCCCCCAAGGTGCTGCTCCGTGCCTCCTCCATCGCCACCCCAGCACTGCTTTCTGACACACGCAGGGGGTTGCCAGCTACAGGCCTTTTAACCCCAGGTGTACTTTGCTCAGTCAGAGGCACGCTGTGGGTCCCAATGGGCAAAGGCCAGCCCAGCCCATCCTGCTTGCAAGGGGTAGAGTCCATACATCCCTCTGCCTCGGAACCAGAGCTGTAAAACCACCAGCTTTCCCAGGCATTAAACAAACCCAGCTTTTGGATTAGAAAGAGATGAAATTCACCCCAGGCCGTAGGCCAGCCCAGCATGCAGGTGACACTTAGATGCTGCAGGGCACAGAGGTGACTGTCACCCCTCGTTCCCTCTTCTAGCAGATTTCATCCCGTTATGCAACTGTTACGCTAAAAGGCGACATGCCATCCGGAGTGCTTCAAGGACTTTGTTACTTTGCCTTCCAGGTCTGCAGATCCCCAGGATCCACGTTCAAAGAGCTCCCAGCAATAAACGCATACCTGGCTGCCTTCCCCAGATCTATTGCTTCCTGCAGAAGCAGGATAAGTGTCGGGGATGCCAGAGATGTGTAGTTTAGTGCACGCTACTGGGCTCGGTTCCAGTGCAGCAGCTCTGCTTGCAGCCTCCTGTTAGCTCAATGCAGCTCAAGGAGACTGGGTCTCCCAACTTCTGCTTCATTTCATCAAAGATTTCTACTCCAGCCCCAAGAAGCAATACTGGTCCCCTTCCCCAGAGAGACTAGGGCTGCTCCGCAGTCCCTTTAGCCCACGCTGGAGGTTCACATACACTGGTCTTTTCCCAGTACAGTCTGTAGCACACACACTGCTGTCCTGGGGGGATGCATTTGCAGCTTCTGTACCAGGCAGCCAGGCTCTGACCGTGTCCCTAAGACCCATGCCGTGCCAGGTTTAGGGCATTGTATAACATCACCGCTGCCCAAGGGCCACCCCACACCAGCACAGAGCCAGCAGGATGCCGAGGCAGGCTCGGAAACCGCAGCCACCCAAGGAGCCCACCCTGCCCCGGGGGTCTCTTACCTCGCCTGGAGCCCCCTCCTGCAGCAGCTCTGTCCCTCCGCAGTCTCCCCGCTCTCCCTCCCGCGCCACCTCCCCGTGATGTCAGCGCAGCCGCCCCAGCACGCCGCCCATCGCACCGCACCGCTCCTGGCACCATGCTGCCCTTCACAACGGTTGCCACAGCAACAGGAGGGGGAATCCCATCCTCTGGTCCTCCACCTCCCGGGAGGACCTGCTCTGTACCACCCGCTGCAGCCCCCCAGGAGGATGGGGCGAGAGCAGGAGGCGCAGCAGGCAAAGGGCAGCGACGCCAGAAGCCGGCTCTCTGTGCCGAGGGGATGCACAGCAGAGATGGTCACGGGCAGCAGGCTCAGAGAAACAGGGGGTCCCCTTCTCCCCAGTAGTCACCCTCGTTCCCCAGTGCCCTTCTCCCCAGCAGTTACCCTTGTTCTCCGCAGTGCTACACAGCCCCATCCCATTCCATCCCCTTCCCCTTTCCTGTTCACATTTTTCCCCAGCCCCACGCTTTTGCTGTAACATGGCCATGCATGGTCTGTGCTGTGCCACCCCCCCCTGCAGCCCCTGCCCCAGCAGGGATTTGGGCTGCATGCCCATAGCAGGCACCCTTGCAGGGACTTGTCCTCCCCCCCAGGTCAAGGCCAGGGACCAGACATCGATCACCAACCTGAGACTGGCTCCAGCCCAGCCCCTCAGGAGCCAAACTCCTTACTAACCACAAACCCACTGCGAAAGGATTTGCTGCAGTGTCTCTCACAGATAGTTTCATCAGGAATGGAGAAGGGCAGATCATAGATTTTTAGGACTGCAGCACATCTTTAATGTAAAGAGGTGGCCCAGGGCCTCTCCTCCCTTCCCCCATACAAGATGCTGTTTCTTTTCAGCAGAAATATTGCTGCATTAGAGAACAGGTCACTTCCTCTATCAGCGAGAATTCAGTGTCCTATTTGATGCTGGTCCTTGTGCTATAAATAGGATTTTTCCCCTTTTATAGTTGCTGAATAATTGGCTGTATGAAATATGAACATAGTTTTCAAAAGAGTGCCTGATAAGCAGCTTGCTGGAGTGGAATCATTGAACAGAAGGAATTTACAGCACCTGCAGCGCATCACATACTGTGGAAAACATTCAAGGTCATCACGACAGAGCTGGGTCACGGAACAGATCCAGCAACCGAGGACACGGCTCGCAGGAGCTGAGCAGCCTCCCCCCAGCACCCCAACACCGCCTTTTGTGCCTCACATTTGGGTAAGCTGAGGATCAAACGGAAGCAGCCCAGCTCCAAGGAGCCAAGAATTTTCCACAGCACGTACTAGAAAGCCGGGAGGAGCAGGCAGAACAGGTTTTAGAACAGCAGTAGGCAAGCGGGGAGAGGACAGAATCCCAAACAAGGAGGAAGAGCATAGTTAAACATCCATCATCAAAAGCAGTGAGGTGAAAACACCACCACAAATGCCGGAGTCACAAGCTTGCCTTCAAAAGAGAGAAAATGCTAATCAGAGGCAGAGATGTAATAAAACCACCAGGGCACGGGGAGACTGCATGGCGGAGGAGCGAGCACCCAATTATGCTGAAGGAGCCAGCCACTTCTGGAGGAAGCAGGCACACACGGCCTGACTCTGTCTGTCCACAGGGCCTGAATCAAAGCCCCAGACACAGGCAGGGCTCCAGCTCTGGTACCAAGGGCACTGCAGAAATCAAGGACTCCTCATAACATAAGAGCCTTCCTCTGGGATATGTCGGAGAACCCACGTCAGTGTCAGGGTCTGTATGGAGGCAGGAGCCTAGGAAAGGCTTTCAGTCCCCATGAGAGCAGATTTAGTCCTGCGTAGCTAGAGGCACTGGTGGGGGGTATGACAGGCAGAAAGCACGTGAGCAGAACCAGGAGACAGTATTTGGTTTGCGGTTACTGCAGAAGAAATAACTCAGCTCATCCCCACACCAGTGATGAGAAGGGAGGCAGGGGAAAAAGCTGGGAATTACATCAGTTGTAGAAATACCTGGAAGGAGCGCTGACCAGAATGGGTCAGGATACACAGGGGCTGTGCTTTCAGCACCACACATGAAGAAATGGGAGACAAGCAGCCAGAGACACCATTGCTATGGTGATACAAAGCACTGGAGCACACTCAGCAGGGAAAATAAAAGGAATTACAAGCCGCATTTATAGCTGAGCAGAAAAACATCGTCAAGATAGGATCAGGCCAGAGGATCCACCCCATCCAATTGTTAGTCAGCTGTCATCTGCTTCCCTTCTTCCACTGTCTGCAGGTCAAAGAGGACGCAGCAACAGATACAAAATGTAAAGAGGTTATTTTATTATTGATTCAGAGGTTAGACAAGGCACCATTTGATCTAGAAAGAAATGCAAAAAAAAACAATTAAGTGTTATTTATGCAGTCAATTAAGAAAGTCTCTTTTGCATTTCTTCAGCATTATGTGAATTCCAGCTTGGTCAAGATCACAGAAAAGCCACCCCAGCGCCAAGTAAGGCAGGCTTGGACTAGAGCCGCAGCCCCTCAGTTCACCAGCAGAAAAACCTCGAGCAGCCTCTGTGCCCCGAGGGTTGAGGAATGCAGCAGAACAAGAAAAACTAAACTTCCAGGAAAAGACCATGGCATTTTTTTTTCCCCTTTCTACTTCAGAAATGAGTTGTTTGTTCATTTTGGTCCTCGCTGACAGGAAGCAGCTTTAGAATCACGGCAAACCTTGCGGTGGCTTCCAGCCAAGAGCTGTAAGACAAGCCCTGAAAGTCCCGGAGGAGCCTGCAACAGCATCTAGCCCTCCCCTCTGAACAGACCAAGGACCTGGGTATGGTCTTCAGCACGGATGTTTCTCTCTGTACAATTATTTTGCCTTCTAAACACTGATTTCTAAGGAGAAGGTAATCTCCTCTGCAAAAATGATTCTGCTGAGTAAGAAATCCAAATACCAACCAAATCAGCCCCCAACCCCCTTGTCTTCCACCTCCTTTTCCCCTCCCATCAACCCCCCCCCAGCTGCCCTCCCTGCCCCCCCCCGCACCAGGGGAGGGCTGCAATGGGTGATGTAGCAGCGCACAGCGTTTGGCGGTTTCTCATCTGGTTCACGAAGTCACTCAGCTGGAATAAATGGGAACAAAAAAAATAGATTTAGGGAAAAAAAAAAAATGAATCATGGCTTATGGCAGAAAAGGGCTGTTGAGCTGGATACAAAGTAAACACTTTGAAGGGGAAAAGGAGCAGAGTGGAAGGACACATTGTTCTTGCTGTGGAGTAAAACCTCGACCAAGTCCAGGAGTACCACCTGGCCAGGAACCCTTCCTGCCACCATGGCAGCACAAAGGGTGCTGCAGCTTTCTTTGACTCTCCTGAGATGCCAAGATAAAAGCTGCTCCACTCAGTTTCTTTACAGTCAGCTAGACGCAGAGGCAGCTCTAACACATTTTCCACTACTGTGGAGTGCTGCAGCCCTGTGCTAAGTGCTGCCCCAACTTCCCACACGTGGCCTTCATGCCCTTTCACAGGAAAGTGAGACAAGAGACAAGGTAACAGCCAGCTGTGGAAACTTGGGCTGCTGACGAAATCAGCACCCTTAGCTACTTTCAAATCCCCTGTCCCCACACTCACATGCTTTCAAGAGCAACAAGTCAACTGCTTTCAGTTTCTAGCATCATTTCCAGTTTGCTGAAAGGGAAGAGGGCTGCTTCCCTGGAAAGGATGTATGAGGACACAGTCATTTTCAGCCAAAACAGAAGTTACCAAGAAAAAGTGCAATGGTTTCCCGATGACTGGGCACCTACTACAGACACACAGCAGCTCAGGGCACAGAGGGAGACATGCCATCTCCTGGAAGGGAGAGGGTGCTCGGTGACACTACATCCTTAAACACACACCAAAGGCCAAAGGACAGTTTTATCTGGCCAGTCCGCATTTACAACGGGGTCTTCTAGGTAGGGCTGGAACCTCACGAGCAAGGGCTGTCACCAGCCTCGCAAGGGTGCTGTATAGTGGTGGTGTAACAGCCCTGAGAAAGCCCGGGCACGAAGCACAACGCACATGGTGTCCTCAGACGGACAGCTAGACCAAGCCGCTTGATTTGCTCAAGAAACAAGTACATTTCCATGATCTCACAGCAAAGGGCACTGGCTCAAGGGCAACGTGATGCTAGTAGTTAATAACTGTGTCTCCCCAGCCTTGAAAAAAAATCATTCATTTTGCAATAAGATTTTATTTAGACTTTGGGATCAGGGGAAGCTAAACACATCTTCACCTCCTTGGCCAAAGTCAAGGGAAGAGGGCAGTGAGAAAACCAACACCCAAGTCTATTTCTGGTCCTCAGGACATGACAAATTGCTACGTGGAGACTGCATTAGAAAAACCCCTTCTCACTAATAACTATATTGGGGTCCATACCCCCAAAAAGGTTTAGGGTCCACAATGAGCGCAGCTCTCACCCACACAATTTTTGCCCTACAAACAACATCAGAATGGGGGAAAAAGTGATCTGTGCTCTCACAGACTGCTGTGTCACACAGAGTAACACATTCAACAAGAACAAATCCTCACCCACCTCTGTCCACACTCATAGCCAAGCTCTGCCTCCCACTGCTGCTCCCCCCTACGACATGCACAGCCCTTCACGCACTCCCCACAAGCAAGTTTTGTTTCCTGCAGCTGACAGAACATCCCCAGTCAGGTACCCAGTTAAGGTCTTTGCCCCCACCACTCAGGCCTCATCTCCAATCTCCTGCTCATCCTCTGTGGAGCAGCCAGGAACAGTGGGAAGTGCAGCTGCTTCCCCTGGGGAGCTGCAGCTCTAGGATGAAACAAAAGCCTTTTGACCCAAAGGGGTGCAAGCCCCGCTCCTGGCAGCGGGCGGCTGGTGCTCAGGCTTGCTGCGACCTCTAGGGGCCAAATCGCCCACACGTGCACACAAACTGACACTCACATACACTGAGATAGAGACCGTTGACAGCTCGTTTAATAGAGAATTGGCAAAGCCCTGCCTTGGGCTTCATCATTCCCTCTTCTATTCTGCTTAGCTCTTCACCCTCCCTGGCCCCAAACAGACAGACACAGAGAGAGGGACAGAGAGAGATGGAGAGAGACAGACAAGGAGAGCTCTGTCCTGGGACAGAGCCCTAAATGAACATAACCAGGTCTTTACATGTTGCTTTCGAGAAGGCTGCCAGGATGCTAGCAAACACCACGTCGGGAGACTGGGAGGCATCGACCGCCGTGTGGATCCCTCGCTTGCTGTAGTAGGAGACCAGGGGGGAGGTCTGAGTGTGATAGGCCTTCAGGCGGGTTTTCAAGGCTGCTTCATTGTCGTCTGAGCGGCGGATCAGGGGCTCTCCAGTGACCTGGGAGAAGCAAGGGGACAGTCTCCAGCTAGCTGCAGCCTGGCGTGCTCCCCCCTTCTCTGCGCAGCTCTGACAACCCCTGCTCCCCTCCTTCACAGCAGGCTACAAGGCGGAGCTACAGAGGTGAGTCCCCAGGTGAGCACAGGAGAGCAGGGTGAACCCAGGGCATAGAAACAAGTCCCAGAGCCGTCACCAAAGAGAAGGATTCAGCATCCGTCCTTCCCCCACACCGCTCTGCTTGCTAAGAGGAGCCCAAGGATCCTCAGGACCAAATGCCAGCTACAGTTGCTCCCCAGGAGGGAAATCAGTCGCAGCCCACTGCAAATTCAGCTACGGACAGAGTCCACCAAGTTGTGACATGGCAGAGCCTGGGCCAGCTCTGCAGAAGGGCCGTGCCCTTCACTCATCCCTCCACGCCTCGCTCCCTACGGTGCCGTTGGCCCAGGCAGTTCCCCACGCTCCCCAGAAAGGCAGGACAGAAAGCACAAGAGAAGGAAAAAAAAAAAAAAGTTTTTCCAGGGATGCTGCAAAGCATCAGCTAAACCCAAAGCAAGGTAAGCTGCGGCCTTGGGAGCTCACATACATCATCCTTCATGTGCTCTTTGGGGGGTCTGAACTCCTCGTGATACGAGCGGCCACTCGCTGGGTGAATCAGCCTACGACAGAAAGCAAGTGTCAGCAAAGGAGCCCTATGCCAGAACAAGTCTCCTGACTGTGCCAGTCATCAGCACAAAAACATCTGCAATAGCAACACAGTTAGCCTCTATTAGGAAAATACCTTCTAGTTATTTCTATACCTATGGCCTCTTCAGGTGCTTGGAAAAATAAAAGAGCAGCTGCCTTTTAATGGATGGAGAAGGGATGCTTTACTGGGGGAGGGGGGCTAGCTCTGGGTGATGGCGTCACAGCAGCAGTCTGTCTCTGCACAGCCATGCCTGACCCTGGACAGGATGTTCAGCGGTGCCCAAACACGTCTGCAACGGCTTGCGTAAGGGAAAAGTAACAGCACCAGAGAAGCAGAAAGACTTCAGCTGTCAGACACCGGGCTTAAAGGCTGAGCTGGCTCACCAGGACGTTGATTCCTATCAGCAACAGGCTCTGCTCAAGGCTGGCCCCAGCGAGGCAGGCTCAAACAGAGCAGAAATCTAACACAGACCAGCACTGCAGCCAGCCCTAAGCACCACGAGGACAACCACAGTGAACCAAAGCAAGGACACTCTCCTGTGAACTAGAAAACCCCAGAACGCTTGGGAGAGAAGAGTTACCGTCCGGTGATCCTCCGGATAAGCAGGGAGTCGGGGATGCTGAACTCGACGACGGAGTCCAGCTTCTCCCTCCTCTTCTCCAGGAGCTCATCCAGCTACAACAAGAAACACCAAGTCAGAGGGGCAGATGCCAAGGGACTCCCGTCTCCTGAGGAAGGAGACGCCCCTGGTCAGGGACTGCACTGGCTCACGCACCATCTCAGCCTGCTTCACTGTGCGTGGGAAGCCGTCCAGGAGGAAGCCGTTCTTGCAAGGAGGGGTGTCCAGGTTGTTCTCGATCAGCTCCACCACCATCTCGTCACTCACCTGCAGAACGGAGATGGGCACACCCTGATTTCACATACAGCTGCCCCCAGAGCCTCTGTACGCATGCCAGTTTTTTTAATTATTATTATTAATTTTAAACAGCCATTCCCGATCCCAGAGGCAGCCGCAGCAGCACAGCACGCTGCTGTAGCAGGGTGAAAGCTGCACGCTCAGACATGCCCACGTCAGGGAAATGCTGCTTGGGCTGGGCATCAACATTGAGACGTGGCTAATGAGACACTTTGTGCCAGTGTCACCCCAGTGTGAGTTACCCAGTGTGGTAGCTCACTGCTGCCAAGGCTGCTGTATTTCAGAAGGGGAAGTCAACCTTACGACAAACTCCCTAGCATTTTTTTTAAGCTATTCATAACACAGTGATGATAGTGTAACCTTTATTTCCTGTGACTTTGTACCTTCACACACACATCTGAGTAAGCAGGCCTGGCCAGGAAGGGTAAGACACACGAGTTCCTTATTGACTCTTGTGAGCTGTGTGTGAAGGTAAATGCCAGCAGAGCTGCTGACAAGCTCGGGCCCTGCTGGGCAGTCTCTCCTATGTCACTACGTCAATATGCCCTGGGATTAGTGCCTTTCTGTTCTGCAGCCCCAACAACGGGTGTTCCAAAATCGTGTCTCCGCACCGGCAGCAGTGCTGTTTTCTCCAGCACACCCCACTGTGACCTAGCAGGATTTGGGACCAGACAGTCACAGTGCATAAACAAGAGCCCTGGCACAGGAAGCACACGAGCAGGGAGGAGTTTGGGGCAAGCATCAAGTCACTTCTGTCCTCTCCTGATTACCACGCTCAGAGAAGGAGTTCATGGTTCATAATCGAGTGTAAAAACCCATCCCAGGCTCCAGGCTTTGAGATAACTCAAAGGCAGAGCACGCCACCAGGACGCACCGGTGGAGCGCCCAGTGCCCGCTGCCACAGACACGTGGCAGATACCAGCAGTGCTGCCAGATAACGTCCCTATCTTTCACAACCAGCTGGGATATTGCAGACTCAGTGTTGCAATGCATGCTTCAAGCAGAAGCTGGAGATAAGCCACATCGCTCCTGGGGTCTGTAGATTCTCCTCTGGGCATTATAAACCTGTGACAGCCAGCTGTGATGCCCAAGATCTACTCCACACTGCTCAGCTTTGGGGCAAGTCACCACAGTTTGCTACCCCTCTGGTATCCCCAAGGAATTCTAGTTGTTACGAAAGATAATTAAATCCTTGGAAAACAAACTAGAGATCCAAAGTGTCCAAACTCTCGGATCCAAAGTGTCCTTCACACAGCACAGCAACACTCTTAAGTCTATTTTCATCTCACAGTTACAGGCAAGCAGCAGTTACACAAGAACTGGGACGCAGATGAAACCTCTGAACAGAGTTTTCAGCCCCACAGGGGTCCAGACATCCCGGGAAGAGGCAGGAGCTGTAAAGAACGAGCGTAATGTTCTGCAGCTCCAAGGATAAACCTTTACATCACACAGCATTCGCAAGGCGCAGCCCAGGCAGCGCCCCACAAACATAAAAACTCTGAGACAGAGAAACAACCCAGGACACAGGGGCTGCTGACAGGCAAGGAGTTTTGATGGGGAAGGATGCATTTTTAGAACATTTCTCCTGCAGGGGGCCAGGAACCCCCAGTCCTGCCTTCACCCTACAGCCTGCCCTTCTTCCACTGCTGCTTTTTCTGCTTATGCCCCTGTTAAGGGGCAGATTTGCGCTGCTATGATTGCAGGAGCAGCCACCCCCCCCCCATTACCCACCAGCTTTCCGGAATCCATTGTCTCCTTGAGCCGCTTGCCCAGCTCGGAGCCCGAGGCCACCATGGCCCGCAGCATGTCCCCGGTGGCCAGGTGGCAGACGCAGTACGCCTCGGCCAGCTTCGGAGCCTGCGGGAGAGGAGCAGAGGAGGCGGCTCAGCACCGCCGCATGGCCCAAGGGAACCCCCCCGAGCCCGGGTCTCCCCCACCCCGAGCCCAGGACCCCCCACACCGAGCCCGGGACCCCCCACAACGGCCAGGCCTCGCAGTAGCGGCCCGGGCCCGTCCCCGCCCCCCATGGGGCACCGAGCCCTGCGGCCCGGCCTTTGTCCCGGCCCCGCCGTAGGCCGCGCGCCCTAGGCCCCGATGTGGGAAGCGGCGCGGCGCGGCCGCACGGTGCCGGGGAGGGAAGGCCCCGTTGTGCCCGCACCTGGGTGCCCTTCCCGGCGCCCGGCGGGCCCAGCAGCACCGCGCGGATCCCCCGGCCGAGGCTCGGGGCCGGGCCCGGGGCCTGCCCGCGGCCGCCCCCCGCCTGCGCGCTCGGAGCCATGGCCGCGACTGCGCCGGGCCAGCCGCGTGCCGCGCGGCCAATGGGCGCCGGGGACGGGGCCCAGGAACGGGGGCGGGGCCTAAGGAATAGGGGGGATAGCGGGTAGGGGGCGGTGCTTAGAGGGTAGGGGGCGGGGTTCCGCAGGCAGTGGGCGAGGGTTCCGCTGGTAGGGGGCGGGACCTAGAGGGTAGGGGCGAGGCCTATGTGTAGGGGCGTGGTTTAAGGGCTACGGGGTGGGGTTGAGGTTGGGGCGGGGCTATATGGTAGGGGCGGGGTTATATGGTAGGGGGCGGGGCATCGTCCCGGGCAGCCCGCGGCGCCGGTGCTGCGCCCCCGCAGGGTGCTGAGCTCCCCGTCCCCCGGCTCCGTTTGCAGCGGGGCTGTGCGCCCTGCGCAGCCCGTGTCCCACGTGTCTCACGGCCCCTCCAGCACACGCAGGGACCCCACTGCATGCTGCAGGGAGGGCGTCTGTGCGGTGTGTGCACAGCTCGTGGCTTCCAGCCCCTCTGCGCTGCTGAAACAAGGCAGGGCCCCACAGGAGACGGAGCTCCCGCAGCCCTGGCTGCCAGGAGAGCCCATGGCAAAGCCAAGGCCACGCGGTTGGATACAGGGAGCCGGGAGTGGCCACGATAAGCTGGCCCCAGGTCCCTCTCGCCTGCTCCGTGGGGGCGGCTGCCCCCGCTCCATGCACAGAATGTCTCGGTGACTGGAGAGAGGAAATGGGAAATTAATGAGAAAAATTAAATAATAAAAACATCCCCTGCTCTGCCTGCGGTGTGTGGGATGGAGCAGCACAGCCATCTCCAAGCGCATGAATGCAGGCGAAGACAGGACAGATCGACCCCACAGGGCACCTGTGTGTATGGTGGAGCCACAGGGACCCCGCTGAGGCTGGCAGCAGCACGGCGAGGGCAGAGGCAAACCCCAGCGGCTCCCCGCCCGCCTCCCCCAGCCACCATCCGGGCGCTGCTCAGCCTTTGTCTGCTCGGAGCCTCGTTTCCCTGGAAGCAGTGCTTCGGAGGTATTTTTGGCACTCTTCCCCCCGAGGATCCCCGCGCACGCGATGCACGCGCGGCCACGAGCAGCATCACGGCAGGGCTGGGCTGCCAGCAGGCCGGCAGCGCTGCGCATCGGCAGGCTGGGGACGAGCTGCCCGCGCGTCGGGGACTCGGTGAGGTCCTGGGGTGTCCAGGGGGGAGCGGGCAGGGGGCAGGGGATGGATTCTGCTCTGCCCTGGGAGAGGGATGAAGGATGCTCGGAGGCAGTGCAGCAAGGCTGGTCGCTGTTGCCACGGCCATGCTATGAGGCAGAGTGGAGGGAGAGAAGGGGGCTGGGATTTCAGGGATGCAGCCACCCTACATCCCCCCCCCCCACAGGCTTGGCTGGTCCAGGGTCTGGGTGCTGGCAGGGAGCCGGAGCAGGACAAGCAGCCGCTGCTGAGGCCAGTTTGTTCTGGTGGGGGGGCGAGGAGCTCGGCGTTCCCTGGCATCACGGCTTGTCGCCCAGCAGGGAGGCTGTGGACCTCGGTAAGGAGGAGGGGTGCAAGGGAGCAGGGAGCAGTTTTGTGCAGGGCTGGCAGGAACAACCCCCTGCATTGCTCGTTGTTTGTGTGCCCGAGCAGGTTTGGGGCTGGGGGCTGGTCAGCAATACCTTTGGTGAGAGAAGGGTAAGGCCAGAGGATTACAAAGCTCCGAGAGCCGTAAAACCCATTGCCCATCTCTGGGGTTGCTGTTAGTACTTGCTCGGTGCGTTGCAGCACACTGCCGCTCTGGGGTCACTGTGCTCCTTTTCCTAGTGCCTATCCAACGTGTAGGTAGCTCTCTGCAGAGGAGGCAGTGTGCAGCTCTGAGAAATGAAACCTCTGACTCCTGTTCACTTCTGATCGGGGGGGCATTTTCCTGAAAAGCCCTGTGGCTAGACCTGGATTATTGGAGAGGAAATGTTTCCTGTGAGCTCGTGTTAAGTCTTCAGCTCCCTGGGTTATGGGATGGGCTGCATCCAAGGGAAGAGGTTATTAAAGCTGCTCCGCTAAGCATGCAAGCCAGGGAATGCCACAGAGCTGCCTAACTTGTACCCTTGTTCCACACGTTGTGTCACGGGAGAGAAGTGAAACTGGAACCCCAGCGCGGGTCGGACTGTGACCAGCTGGCTGGTGCTAGGGGTGCCCTGTGCTGCGCTCCTCAGAGGTGCCTCCCTTCTCATGGGGCTTGTGTGTCCAGGAACGTGGGGCGGTGAGATTTCAGCAGTTTGAAAACCACAGGGAAACATGTCCCCATGCAACACAGAGCAGATCTGATGACATGCCACAGCGTGAGAAAACACATCCTGGCATATATAGGCCATCAGCTCTACAGCAAAAGTGGCTTTGATGTGAACAGCATTGGTGCCTGAGCTGCTGCTGTGTACAAAACCAGAGCTCTGCACTGCAGAGAAATGTGTCTCCTCCCCCTGGAGAGTGCTTTAACCCGTGGCAGTGCTCCCAGCTGAGGTCCTGGTTGGGAGGAGAGCAGCAGAGAGCTCTCCCCAGGGAGTGCTGCCCCACACGACCCACGCACAGGGACGGGAGGCACCTCAGGGAGCAGGTAGGAGGTGCAGGCTGTGGGAGTATCTGGAGCCCTGCCACTAGTATTCCTTTTTTTTTTTTTTTTTTTTTTTTTTTTTTTTTTT
>NC_048915.1:6108563-6119774 GCF_011077185.1 Oxyura jamaicensis
TTTTTTTTTTTTTTTTTTTTTTTTTTTTTTTTTTCTCTCCCCAGTGAATTTCATACTTAGAAACTATACCCTACTCCAGGAGCTTTACACGAGTGTCGTCACATGCTGGCCATGAATGGGTACTTGAACGAATCCAACTTCACGATGGTGGAGGAGGGCTTCACCACTAGGGACCTCCTGGAGAACCTCCTGGTGGGGCTGTGCCCGTCGGTAAGGGTAAGGGCTGGTGGCTCCGCTGCTCCCTGAGGCCGTGGGGCCGCGGCTGCTGCTCACCCCAGCCCTGTCGTAGAGCGACCAGCAAGCCTTCTTCGTGGCAGACCTCGGGGACATCGTGAAGAAACACCTGCGCTTCCTGAAAGCCTTGCCCCGCGTGAAGCCGTACTTCCCTGTTAAGTGCAACAGCAGCGGAGGAGTGATTCGGCTGCTGGCTGAGCTGGGGGCAGGCTTTTCCTGTGCCAACAAGGTAGGGCTGGGGGAGGACGGGTTGGGATGAACATCCTCTGGGTGTGCGTGGGAGAGTGGCGGAGCTCACCCTCATCTCCAGGTTTCCTCTCTAGCTGACACCTATAGCAGCAGAGGTCTCCCCCTGCTGTCAAACCCTGCCACACAACCCAGAAGTACTTTTACTTTACATCTGTCCGGTGACTCAGGCTTGTTGCCTTTGACCAACATTCCTGTGTGTGACGGGTGTCCTGGCTGGCAGGCTCAGTTGGTGCAAAGTTCATCCCTGGGGTGCCGCTGCTGCGGCGGTCCCCTCTGAGGGGCTGTAGGGCCGAGCACAAAGCTCTGCGGTCCATCCATTTGCTCACAGGGAGGACCAAAGTTAAGCCACTTACTTGGATGTAATTAAACAGGGCATGTCACCAGGAGGAGAAAGTGCAAGGATTCGTTACGACTCAGATCAGCTCTGCAGCCGTAACCCTCTCACTGCAGGTCCCGGGAGAGATGTGCCCAAACCCCACACCTGTTCACTTGCCCCACTTGTTTTCTCTTGTCTTGGTCTTGTGCTGCTTATAAACACCTTGCTGCAACCTGCCCCTGTCGGGACGAAGTTCACTGTGATCCCCTTGAGCTCTTACAGCCATTCCCTGGAGGAGCCCAGGCTGCAGTGCCAGCGGTTTGCCCCTCGCAGTGCTGTGGCCCGGAGCTGGCCGTGGCTGAGTGTGGCAGCGCTGGCCCTGGGGACCAGCCCGATACACGTGCCATTTCCCTGCAGACAGAGATTGCAGCGGTTCAGAGCATCGGGGTCCCGGCTGACAAGATCTTCTACAGCAGCCCCTGCAAGCAGATTGCCCACATCAAATACGCAGCCAGCCACGGCGTGCGGCTGATGGCCTTTGACAATGAGGTGGAGCTGGGCAAGGTGGCCAGGAGCCACCCTCACGCCAGGTGGGTGCCGATGCAGGATCCGCTGGCACCAGTGGAGGGAGGGACGAAGTAGGAGCTGTGGAGGTGGCTGTGGGGTGGTGGAGGGCCCAAAGACCCCTCAACACGGTGGTTTTCTCTGTGCAGGATGCTTTTGGGTATTGCTGCTGACTCCAGCCCCTCTGCACACCCGAGCATGATGTTTGGTGCCACGCTCAAGTCCTGCCGGCGCCTGCTAGAGGCAGCGAAGGAGCAGGCTGTGGAGGTTGTTGGCATCAGGTATGGCACGTTGTCCTTCTTCCATTGGGGTGCTCAGCCCGGTGGGCATCCCGGTGGGGAGCTCTTGTTGGGACCACTTTGGGGCAGGTTGGCCTGCAAAGAGGGGCTCTGTGGGGTGGGCCAGGCAGTCTCACCCTGGATGGTACGTGGGAGGTGCAGGGGTGCCCCGGTGAGGACAGGGGGATCTCTGTGTCCCCTCACTGCTACATGGGACAGGCCAGCCCTGCTCAACGGAGACTGTGCCCTCAGCTTTCACCTCGGGAGCTGCAGCCTGGAGCCCCAGGGCTTTGCCCAGGCTGTCGCTGAGGCACAGCTGGCGTTTGACATGGGCGCAGAGCTGGGCTATCGGATGCACCTCCTGGACATCGGAGGGGGATTCCCTGGCACTGAGGACGCCAGAGCTCAGTTTGAGGAGGTACACAGCTCCCAGGCCTGGCTCTGGGCAGGCAGAGAGCGAGGCTGGAGCAGGTTTCCTGCCCTGCGCTGGGCAGCGAGGCTGAGTTCATGGGGACGAACATCTTTCTCTCACCCAGATCGCTGCCATGATAAACTCTGCGTTGGACACGTATTTCCCGGAGGGCTGCGGGGTGGAGATCGTTGCAAGACCTGGGCGATACTACGTCACCTCGGCCTTCACTCTCGCAGCCAGCATCACCGCCAAGGAAGAGGTTCCTGTGGAGCAGCCAGGCTCTGATGGTACGTGGGACCACTGGACCAGCCTGCCCGTGGGACCGTGGCCCCTGAGCCCCTCTGTGTTCCTCTAGGGGAAGAGTCTGGCAGCAAGAAGAGCCTTGTCTACCACCTCAGTGATGGCATCTATGGCACCTTCAGCTGCGTCCTGTTTGACAGCCCCTGCCCGAAGCCTCTGCTGCACAAGGTGAGGGTCTTTTCTGGCATGAGGGGAGCCCAGCAGGTCCCTCAGTGGTGTCAAACGTCCATGGCAAGTGCCTGGGCCTGCCTCTGGGCTTGGCGAGCCAGTATGGGGTGGTAAGTCAGGCTGTACAGATGCTATCTGGCCACCTGGGAGACAAAGAACCTTTGGGAAAGGTGAAAACCATCCTTTCAGGCTGGTCTTTAAAGCTGGTGAAAGAACACCGAGACAGACCTGTCACTGGATACCTTCCATGGGCATCAAGGCAGACTGGTCCGGGCTCTAGCCACCTGGGTTAATTTTAAGAGCATGTCTTTTGGTTTGGGGCCAGATTTGCACCCTACATAAAACAGCGCTGTGGTGCAGCTGCCCTCATTCCCTGTGGCTGCCCAATCTTTCCTCCGTAGAAGCCCTGCCCAGGCCACCTCTTATGCAGCAGCCTCCGGGGTCCACCAGGGCACTCAGAGGACCGGATTGCTGAAGGCATGGAGCTGCCTGACCTGCAGGACGGCGACTGGCTGATTTTCCAGGACATGGGTGCATACACCATCGCCGCTTCATCCCTGCTGGGTGGGTGCTCCCAGCCACAGGTCACCTACGCCATGTCACGCCTGGCCTGGTAAGAGACCGTCCTCGTGAGCAGGGCCTGGGGCTTCCAGAGGGAGGCTCCGAACAGCCCCCAGTCTGGGCTCTCTGACCAGGGGAGAGGGTCAGATCTGAGGGGCAGACCCTGGGGATTCAGGGTAAAAACCTGGCCACTGGGGTTATTAAATAACTAGCCAGTTTTTAAAACCTGAACCACTTTTTCACTGGAGAAGCCATGGGCAGCTCAACTCTGGCCGTGCAGACGGGGCTGGGGCTCTGGAGAAGCGAGAGCCCCCAAGTTTCCTTTCCTCGGGCCCACCCTGCGGCATGTCATGAGTGGGTACCCTCGCGCCCCCCCGGGTGTCTTGTGCTTGCAGGAAGGCCATCCAGCTCTTCCAGGGGAAGCCGCTGCCGGCAGAAGATGACCATGAGAGCGCCTGCACCCCCTTGTCGTGCGGCTGGGAGATGGTGGAGTCGCTCTGCGTCCCCCCGGTTTTTGCTCCAGCCGGCATCATCTGAGCAGCACGGGGATGGGGAAGGTGCTGTGCCAGCACCCCTGTGCCCGCACCCTGTCCTGGGACCCCCGGGCAGCCCTCAGTGCCCCGCATGGATCCTGCTGCTCCTGCTCGTGTGGTGCTGTGTGCCTGCTGCAGGGGCTGGGCGGGCAGGCCGACGGGTTTGGGTTCTTTTTTAAAGAGTTATGGTAATAAACGGTTGTTGAGCGTGGCTCGGGTTCTCGGGAGCCCCTGGGCTCTTCCTCCCCTCCCTGTGCCTGAGGTGGCAGAGGAGCCGGCTCTGTTAAGCAGGTAGCTGCATAACAAGGCTGTGCTCGTTAGGGAAGCTGGGGCTGTTCACCCAAGGCTTGGGGGCTGTGTTCAGGCATCTGGAGGGACCCCAGGGCCTTGGCGGGGGGGGGGGGGGGGGGGGGGGGGGGGAAAGGGGGGGGGGCTCGGGGATGTGGGTACAGCTGGGAGGGAGGCTGGGTGGCACCCTAATGAGCCCTCCCTAATGAGCCCTCCTGCCTGCTGTCACAGCACTGTGGTGGGGGGAGGCCACAAAAGCCAAAGAATGGGGACGCTGTGAGACCCTGAAAGCCAGAGACTTTGGGCACTGGGAGCACTGGGGGCACTGTGCGCTGGGAGCATTGGGCACTGGGGTCACTGGGAGCGCTATGAGCACTGGGCACTGGGAACGCTGGGAGCACTGGGGATATTGGGGACACTGGGAGCAGTGTGCACGGGGGATGCTGGGGACACTGGGAGTGCTGGGAGCACTGGGAACACTAGGGGCACTGTGCACTGGGGTCACTGGGAGCACTGGGGGCAGTGGGAACACTGGGAGCACTGGGAGCACTAGGGACATTGGGGACACTGGAAGCACTGAGGTTACTGGGAGCACTGCAAGTGTTGGGCACTGGGAGTACTGGGGACGCTGGGATCACTGGTGGCACTGGGGTCACTGGCCCCACCCCCGGCAGGGGGCGCCGGGGCGCGGCGGGCGCTCCACCCTCCACGCCACCAGGGGGCGCTGCCGGGAAGTGCCGCCAGTGCCCGTGCCGCCGGCTCGGCCGTAAAGCGCGGCGCGGAGGTCGCGGCGGCGGTCGCGCTTGACGGCGGCGGGCGTCGCGCAAGGCGGGTGAAGGACGGCGGGCGCTGCCCGTGCCGGTGCCCGTGTCCGCCGCCATGCCGTTCCTGGACCTGCAGCGGCAGCTGGGCCTCGACCTGGACCGCTGGCTGCTGCGGCAGAGCACGACGCAGCCCTACGGCAAGGCCGGGGTCTGCCACGCCTTCGAGCGGGAGTGGGTGGAGTGCGGGCACGGCCTGGGCCAGACGCGGGCCCGCCGCGAGTGCCAGCCCGAGTACGAGGACTTCATGGAGTGCATGCACCGCACCAAGCTGGTGAGCGCCGCCCGCCGGCTGCGGCTGCCTCTGGGCCCCTCTGTGCCCGCAGGGGGCTGGCAGAGGGGCTCTGGTCAATGGGGGGGAGGGGCACATGAGCGCCTCGGGGGGTTGCGGATGCCTCGGGTGGAAAGGGGATTCGGGGGGGTAGCGGGGTGCTGGGGCTTGGTCAGGGACTTGTGTGTGGCAGCTTAACTGAAGAGCTGAGGCACGTGGAGGGTCAGCTTTCACAGAAAGCAGAGAGCTTTCTGTAATATTTACTAGTAAAGATTGTAATATTTACTAGTAAAATGTGTCGTGGCAGCGTGAGAATGCCCAGGGGAAGGGTTAGTGCGTGCACGAAGCTCCCTTGGGGCTGTGCCAGGGTTCCGCTAGAGGCCGTGTGAGTGCTGGTAACCGCTGTGATGCCTGTTACATGTCCATGTCAACTTTCCTGTGTGCTTTGTCAGGCTGCGCGTCTGAAAAAGATCCTGGAGCAGAGGGACAAGATGATCAAAGAAGGGAAGTACACCCCACCTGACTACCGCAGCAGCCAGGAAGAGCCCAGGCCTTGACGCTCTGGGACCTGACATCAGTTGTCTGCAGCCAAGGGAGTGAAGCCCCTGGAAGGAAAGCGCCTGGCACAGCTGGGCTCCGCTGCGGCTGGTCCATGCACCGCGGGGTCGGGGCTGCCTGACAGCCTTGCCCTGACTGGAGGGGAATGACACCTGTGTCAGGCATTAATGCTGCGCTAGTAAACATCTCCTTGAGAACAGCAGTCGGCTTTGTTGCGTCTTTCTGAATAAAGTATGGTTTGAGTGTCTCTGTAGCCCTCCTGCCAGGTTAACACCCTGAGGTGCTGCCCTGCTGCTGGGGATGACCAGGAGCTGTGCCCCTCTGACGAGGGCAGCCATGGCCCTTGGTGCTTGTGTTCCCTCCCTGCCTCACTTGCAGGCAGGGCAGTCAGTCCCAGAAATGTGTGGGGATAGCCTTAAGGAGTAAAAACCAATCCAAACTTGTTCTGCAAAGCTCCCTCCTAAAGAAATGTCTGTGCCTAGTGCAGATTTGCAGGCAGGATACGTGGCTGGGCTGTTCCCAATCGCTTTCCAGTTAGAGGTATTGGTGTGTGAGGTGAAAACCTGCTTAAAACACCTCTCCTTCACTAGGAGTTGGGGCAGAAACAGCCAGGTCCTGTTTCTCTCCTGCCTTTTTGGTCTGTGTGAGGTCTGTTTCCCCTGTTCGGGGGCTGGGAGGCCTTGCTCTGAAACCCGGTGCGTCAGCGCATCCGTTGAGCCTGGCAGCGAGCAGCAGGCCCTGCTGATGGCAGCTGCAGCAGCCCTGGCTGCTGTCCCGTGGTCCTGGCCGCTGGGGCTGCCTGCACCACCCTCCTTCCTTTAAAAGGGAGGATTTTCCACGTTCCTCCCCAATCCAGCGTGGTTTTGTAACAGCATTAAAGCAAGTGAGTACCTGGAAGCAGAGAGGGGAAATATCTGCTTTAATCCAGGGTTTTAATGCCGGTGATTGTGGGTTTAATGCTTAATCTTTGACACAGGTGGAGCATGTGAGGTTCCCGATCCTCCCAAAGAAGGCTCATCGCTTGTCTTCGGATGAGAACAGGCAACGGGCTGCCTGTTCTTGGGGCTGAAGATGACCATGACAGGCCCGTTGTTCCCCAAAACATGTTAAAAATGACTGGTGTGGTGGGAGAGGACGGCTGGTATCACAACCAGCGTGTGTTCTGGTAGCCTCCTCCTGAAAACTGGGGGGCTGGCATGGCTGCAAGGGGCGAGCTGCACCTCAGTGAGGCACGGCACCGCAGGTGAGGGCACAAAAGCTTCCCCGTGTCCCTCCCCCTGCTGCTTGGGTCTCTTACAGCTGCGGAGCCCAAACTGCCCCATGCTTGGCTCCCGCACCTCGGTGGGCACCTGGGTCCCTCCTGGAGGGAGAAGAGGCTGGAACACAGCCCTGGTTCCGTGCTTGGATTTTGCCCTCTGATGTGACGCAGCTGCCTGCTGTGTTTGGGGCTCTGCTCCCTGACAAACCCACAGTGTCCTGGGGCATGCAGGGAGCTGGACGATGGCGGAGTCCCGTTATTGCACGTGGTCGAGCACGCGGGGGAAGTCCCTGGGCCTCGCTCACCCCCGGAGCAAGGCTGCTGCGTCCTCACCGGTGTGGTCCCAGGGGGATTTGCCCTTTGCAGGGCTCGTGCTGCCCCTCGCCGCTCCCCCCGGCAGCTCCATTGCGGCGGGAGGCTGCTCCCTTCCCCCAGCCCCAGATGGAGCCTCGCTGGGCCCAGATGGGTGCCCGCCGCTCGGGCTGATTCATCGCGCGCGGGGGACGGAGCTGCCTTCCTGGCAGAGGCTGGCAGAAGTGGGGGGCAGCCCCAGGAGCCCTGAGAGCCCCGAGACCTGGGTCTGGGTCTGGGAGTTCTGAGCTGGTTTGGGATCAGCCTCGACGTGAGGAGGCTGCCCCTGCTCAGCCCTGCGCTCACACCGCTGCTTGTGAGTTCCCTCTGTTCTGGGTTATGCCAAAACCACCGCGCTTTTATCAGCAGCTTCAATATTTTTCTCCTGTTCCCTGCCCATGGCTGGATTGCGGAAAGGGTGATCGTGGTCCTGGATGGTTCCGGGTGTGATTTCTTCTGGAGAGGCAGGAAGGGAATCTGGGCATCGGCCGTCTCAGATCTGAATCGATCTGATGATGCAAATGGGCCGCCAGAGGTGGGGCGGCTGCCTCGCTTTATGTAACGGCCCGATAATCCTCGGAGATCTCGTTTGGCGCTTTCAGATATGAAAACTGTTTGGTGGCGATTAATTTCAGCAGAGGAAAACTTACATAATGGTGCTGACATTCAGGTGGATTAAAGAGTTCCAGATATAAAGGCAGGCAGTGAAGCTCCCCGAGCAGAAGTGAAGGGAAAACATCAGAAAGATGAAAGAGCCGTGTGAAGAAGTGGGCAGGAATATTAATAGCTTCAGGTGCGAGCATCCCGTGAGCCTCCCAGCAGGAGGCTGCCAGCCACCCGCCAGCAGTGGTCGGAGCAGAGAAAATATTAACAGGGAGAAAACCACGGCCGGGGAAAGAAATCCGTCCGGCACCCCGTGCCCTGGCACCGCCGTGTGCTGTGCGAGGAGCCCGGCACCCGCTGCCCTGCCAGGCTGCAGCGCGCCTCCGATTTGCCCGATGTGGCCGACTGCGCAGTTCCTCAATACCAAAATCGGGGGATGGGGGCAGGCCGGCCAGCGGGAGGTTAAATCTGAGCAGTGCCTGCACCCGCTCCACGGCGATCGCTCGCTAAGGACAAGGAGGAATTATTCTGCCCGTGCGCCGCGGAGCCGCGGGGGGAGCCGATGTGGGGACGCGTCGCAGGGAGGCAGCAGCTTTCCTGGCCCCGCGGGCGACCGTTCCATGGCAGCTCGACTGCGACAGTCGTTAAATTGGCTGTGTTAACGAACCCCTCACAAGCAGGCTGTGCACGGTGACGGCATCTCGGAGCCGAGCCGCGGCGGCGCAGGCTGGCGCGTGCCTGATAATTGCTGCTCTGCAAAAAAAAGCGCAGGGCCGGGCTGGGAACGGGGGGAGCTCCATTTCCAGGGAGAGGGAAAAAAAGGGCTCAGCAAAAAGCCAGCAACTTGGTGGTGTCGAGCGTGACTCATCTAATCGAGTTGTCCAGATGTCGGAGGAAATATCGAAATCTATCTAAACACTCCTGCCTCCCAAGTGGCTCTTTAGGCCAATCCAAAATCTAATTGTTCTGGCAATGGATGTTAACACAGCCAAGGGCAAGTGGTGAAACAGCGGGCACTGAGAGGAGCTGATACATTTGTCAGAGTTAAATGCCGTATTAGAAATTTCAGCTGATAAGAAAATAACCAAAGACCTGATGAAAACTACTGAGATCAAGCAGAGAGAGAAATCCACCTTCCGCCCCGTGCCATCCGGTGAGAGGAGCCCATCGCCGTGTGTCCGGCCCAGGCAGCACCGTGAGGGCCTTACAGGGTAATGGGCCCAGTCCTCCTTGAGTTCCTGCTGCAAAAGGGACCTGCAGCACCTACAGCTTCTTAGTGCAGCCCAGCATCGAGCCCTGAGTGTTATTTATTTACAGATATATAATTTGGTGCCTGCTTTCGTGTCACTTTGGTGTGGAGCGAAGCCGCATCCCAGCTGGGATGGAGGCAGCGAGGCTGGGATGGAGCTGGAGGTGGGAGCCTGGGGAGCCGCTTGGTTCCAGCCCAGACGCGGCTCCTGTCACTCACCAGCTGCTTTCCCAAAGCCTTCCTCCCCTGGGGTCCTGCTCCCTCTTCCCCAAAACCCGAAGCCTGCGTGAAGTCGGTGCTGGGGCTGGGTGAGCCACCACCTCCCTGCAGCTCCCGCAGCCCCGTGTGTGCCGGGAGCCTCCAGCAGCTTCTCCAGCTCATCTGTGCCTTGGAGAGGAAATAAACAACTCTCCGAGTATGAATAATTTATAAAAAGTCAAGGAAAAAGGCAGGTTTGATCTGCGGGCTTTGGCAAAGGTTTTAATGAGGGACTGGGGGACAGACCCAGGGGCAGAGCTGCCCGCCAGCTGATTTGCAGGGGCGCAGCCACGGCCCGGGGCTCGGCCGGGAGGCGTCTGCCCATGTGTGCACAGCACTGAACGGGACCCCATGGTCAGGGAGGGGTCTCCATCCATGGACACATTTTACAGCACAGAAATGAGGGGATGAAGTGATTCAGGGAGGATGCGTGCAGTCAGCACTGTGGTGCAGAGCAGGACCCCGCCCCAGCCCCTGTCTCCCCCCTGTCCTGAAGTAATATCTCCCCTTCCCCATCTGGGCAAAGCAACGCATGATCTTAACCCAGAGTCACAGCACAATGAATCCAGATCAGCAACGTGCTGCAAGGGATTTTTGGAAATGCGTTTTGGGTGTGAAATGCATGCAGGTTGGAACAGGCAATGTTTCCTGGCTGCCTTCCCTCGTTTATTCAGGATTTAATACGACGCAAATTCACCCGGTTTGCTCCGAGGGCTTCTCGAGGAAGGGGCCAGACACTGCTAGCTGGTGGCACCACGCGGAGGTGATGAAGGGATGCATCCTTTAGGGCCAGGGCTGGGGCACGTGATTCCCTGTGGCTGGCAGCTCGGCTAAGCCTCACATGTGTCCGTGCTTGGCTCTGGCTGCCCGTGGTCCCCGCTGATTCCTGCAGCCTCACCACCCAGGCATGGCACCGTGCTGGCAGCAACAGTGGCTCCCACCCCAGCAGCGAACGATGCCACAGCGGGCAGGAGCACGGCCATGGCACAGGGATGTCCTGCAGGATGGGGAAGTGCCAGCAATCCAGCCGGGTGCAGCGGGGGGCAGCCAGGCATCCCATTGCACCGGCAGGACATGGCTGAGCCACCCAACCTCTCCAGGAGCCGTGTGTCTGACCCTGGGCACTTATATTCTCCAAATGTGTCTGAGGCTGCCAGCTCCGTTAGTGCCAGCCCTCCTGCACCCTGGTGCTTGCCAGTTCTGGGGGCGGTGTCCCCGGTCATGCCAGTGGTTATCCACCTGTGTCCAGTACGGGCAGTGCCAGTGCAGCAGGGCTGGTGCTGGCCCACAAAGATGCTCTTTGCAGCATCCCCTTTACTCTACCCCCAGTGCCTGAGCGTCGCTCCAGTCTGGCTGCAGCATGACTGGGATCCCAGGGAGCTCCCCTCCTTGTTTCCAGCCCATGTTTGTGTCAGAGAGGCCTCGGCTGCTGCCACAGCTCCAGCACTGCTTCTGTGGGCCCAGAGCCTCCCCGCGGTTCACCCACACCCAGGTGGGTTCCAGCCGAGCACCTTCTGTGCTGCCCTCAACCAAGGTGGCCGCAGGGTTCCCACAGCTGTTCCCGAGCTCCCATCCCTCGTGGGGTGCTCAGCATCACTGCGCCCTGACCAACCGCATCTCCCCTAGCCAGAGGTACTCGGAAATGACCGTGGGGAAGGGGAGGAATGGATTCAGATGAGAGCTGAAAGCTGGTGGGGGAGAAGCGCCCCGGCTGCACTGAGATCCCGAGGCACCGGGGTGATGGGGCTGGCCCGGCCTTGTGCAGCACCACGGGAGCCTGGGGCCGTGGCACCGTGCTGCTTGCCGGTGCTGAGCGTCTGGATCTGCCGTCAGCTGGAGCAGTTTGTCCTGCTTCACTGCTGTGGAGCGGCTGGGGCTGTCCTCCTCCAGCTCAGCCCCTGCTTCAGGCTGTTGCTGCTGGCCCTGCCTGTGCCACAGC
>NC_048915.1:6120174-6124793 GCF_011077185.1 Oxyura jamaicensis
TTTCCGCAGCTTTTCTGTGGGGGGCGAATGACTCATGCGAGCCGCGCTCCCTCTCGCCGGTTTTGGGGGGTCTCTTTGTTCGTGCCTCGCCGAGCGCACGGGGGGGGCGAGGAAGGGCTCGGCTCCATGGAGGCGCCTCCTCTGCCGCCGCGCATCGGCTGCGGGGCTTGGGCGCTTCGCGTGCATTTTTCCTGGCCGAGCTAGAGGATACAATGAGAATGGTTTAAAATATGTCTCACACAAGGTGCTTATTTGCCCAGCGTGCATACGCTGCACAGCTCACCCCCTGCTTGCTGCAGAAAGCCCTACCATTTTCTCCTAACGTGAATAATAGGATTTTTAAAGCAGCTCCCACTCAGAGGGAAAAAAAACCCAGGTACAAAGGGCAGGGCAGCTCCCATGGCTTCTTCTTGCACCGAGCACAAAGAAACCGAACCCCAAAGGCTGGGCTCTGTTTTGTGGCAGTGAGATGGTGCCGGGGATGCCAGAGTGACCTTTGCTGGCAGAGCGGTGGCCGTGCTGCTGGCCCCGTTCCTGGGGTCTCGGCCACCAGACCAGCACTGGGGACACTGAGGCAGTGCTCAGGAGCTCTGGGCAGGGGGGCTGATGTACCCGGCAGGAGAGTGCCTGGGCATAGGTGCGAGGGCAGACAGCCGTGGTGGGACGGTCACCCCTCCATCACCCCTGTGGAGCGATGGCCAGCGGCCCGGCGTCACGCGCTGTTCGCTCCTTCTGCAGGCTGCTGCCCTCGGGGACGTCCTGCCTGTGCCAGGGCCATGTCATCCTCCGACGAGGAGACCCTCAGTGAGAGGTCGTGCCGGAGCGAACGGTCATGCCGGAGCGAGCGGTCGTACCGCAGCGAGCGCTCGGGCAGCCTCTCTCCCTGCCCCCCCGGGGACACCCTGCCCTGGAATTTGCCCCTCCACGAGCAGAAGAAGCGGAAGAGCCAGGACTCGGTGCTGGACCCGGCCGAGAGGGCTGTCGTCAGGGTTGCAGGTAAGGCGGCGCCCACTGCTTGACCGTGCTGCGGGGCCCTGGGGTGGGGGGCTCACCCTGCGGTGGCCAAGGTGACGTCAGGGGCTGTCCGCATTCCCCCCTGAGCTGCGGTGCAGGACACCCCCGTTCAGATCTCCATGGTGCCGCAGAGAGCATGGCCAGGGTGGGCCTGGTGTGGTGGCCCTCAGCTGCTGGCCAGACATGGGTCGGGGTGGGTGGAAGCCCCTCGTTGGGTGTGTTTGGGCCCATCAACCTGCCAGGGGCTGGGAATGGTGCTCACAAGAGAGGCAGGATGGAGGCTGGCAGGGGACGGCCTCGCGCTGAGGCAGGGAGGACATGGCCTTTGGTGGTGGTGTTTTGGCTCGGTGACGGCTTTGGGCAGGGCTCGCTGTGGTTTGGTTCCTGCTCTCAGCACGCTGTGCTCAGACGATGACTGGGCACCTCGGAGGCTCCGCTGGGTGACATTAAGGTGCCTCATTATGGGCTAAATGGCTCTCCGGTGGAACAATGCCCCTGGCCAGACTGGGGCAGGAATTTGCCCTGGGAGGTTTTTGGTTTCCTCCCGGCTGCTGGCCAGGTTTGGCTGAGAGCTGCGCCTGCTCCTTCGCCACGGTGCCAATCGGCAGCCCCAGCGCTGCAGTCACTGGGACACCTGATGTCCTGGGACCCCTGCACTGGGGATGAGGACGCTGGGAGCCTCGCCTGGGATGCTGGCAGCACTTGGCCCCCTCCGGGGAACCCTGGCTGGGCCTTTCTTGGCTGTCGCCCCAAGGAAACCCCAGGGCCCGACTTTGATCCGCCTGCAAAGGAGCGCAAGAGGGGGTGAGCGCCCGCCAGCCCCCAGCCCCCAACAAGTGGCCCCAGCACTGGGCTCCCCAGCACGGGCACGGCCGTGTGCGTGCACATGTGTGCGGGTGGCCCCGGCCGTGCTGCCGGTGCCGCTCAGGCTCCCGCGCGGCTCCAGGCAGGAAGAACCAGTTGATTCAAATGAGGGCTCCCGAACGCGCCGTCTGGGGCTGGGGGGAAACAAATGCGCAGGGTGCGGCCAGGCCCTGCCCCAAATGTCAGCGCTGCCGGCACTGAGCACCCGCAGCACCCGCAGCACCCGCAGCACCCACAGCACCCATGGCACCCGAACCAGCGCCGTTCCCGCACGGGTGCTGCCCGTGCCGGGGTCCTGCTCCCCCAGAGGCCCTGTCCTGCCGGGGCTCAGCACCCTCGGGGTGCTGTGGGTACAGCCAAGCTCGCTGCTGGGCTGCCCAGGATGCCAAGCGCTTGTCGGCACGCTGGGTCGATCCAGCCTGTGATTAAAAGCGAGGGGATGTCACGAAACCCGGTCTCACGCAGATTTCCCATTAAAAATAACTCGAGAGGTGCAGCCAGACAGCGCTGAGCTGGGAAGAAAGAGTTGGAGACAGTTTTGTGTCACCGGGTTTGCAAACGAGCTGAAATATTGATTCGGATCTCTGCATTATTCAGTGGGACGCCCGCGGCGCGGCGCTTGCCCCAGCATCTGTGCCCCCAGGGGGCTCTGGCCCCCCTTTGGGGACACGCGGGAGCAGGGCTGGGGACAGAGGCTGGCCCCGACTGCTGGGTGACCTGTGGAGGGCACGTGGAGGGGACAGCGGGGACATAGCAGTGGGGATGGATCCCAGGCTGCCCCCTCCTCCCATCCGTATCCTCGGGGAACCCCAGGCAGTGTGGGGACATGCTGTGACAATTTGCTTCTCACGTGCTCTGGGCTGGCTGTGGTGGCACCTGTGTGTGTCCTGGGGGACGTGTGGTGGCACTGCCGCTGCCCGTCCTGCTGGCATCTTCACCAGCGGGGGGGCGCCTGCTCACAGCGTCCCCTCTGGCATAGGGGCCAAGGAAATGGGGACATGGGGATGCAACCATGTCCCAGGGAGGGGGTGGCCAGCGGGGCCTGCCAGGAGCTGCAGATACGAAGGGCTGGGGTGGGGCTGGGGGCACCTGTCCATGTGTCCTTCCTTGGGGGGACGCTGGGGAGGGGGCTGCGTGTCCAGGAAATGGCACTGCCATCCTAAATGTGTTTGCCCTTGGTCCTGCCAGGGGTCATGTTCTGCTTGTGGGTTGGCTTGTGTGAGTCTGGAGTGGTGCCGGGTGCCGTTGGGTGATACTGGGCCATGCTGGGTGATGCTGGGGGCTGTTGGGCGATGCTGGGTGCTGCAGGGGGTGAGCAGTCAGACGAGCGGGTGATGGCAGCGGCAGTGCGGGCGCTCGCTGCTCCGTCCAGGCCCAGGAGGGCGTTTGAAGAGGCTCCTCCAAGCACTCGGTCACTCGGGGGTGTCCCTGGAGCCTGGCGGTGGCTGTGCCAGCGTCACGGCACCGTGCAGCACATCGGTTTCGCAAGGGAAGCCTCTGTGGGTGTTGGCACGGGATGCTCGGGGGTGTGGGAATGTTCCCCGCCAGGGAGACCGGGAGGGACAGGAGTGGTGGTGCCGCAGCGCTGGTGCTCGCTGCCCCACTGAGGCTGTGCCCATCCCCAGGACGTGGTTCCAGGCCAGACAGATGCCACCCGTGGGGACGTTCCCATTCAGCCCAGCCGTGCATCGCCCCAAGCCACTGCCCCATGTGCTGCCCACGGGCGTTTTGCACCACGGGGGCTCCGAGGCAGCCCCACCACCAGGGTTTGGGGACCGCTCCCCACGGTGGCAGTGCCTGGTGCCGGGCACACCGCTAATTGCCCGGCTAACGAGAGTGCCGCAGTGATCGCCGCGTTTTGCCAGTGCTCGGAGCCGCCGCTGTGTCTGTTTGGGAGCGGGGCGGGGACGACGGGCAGGGCGGATGGCGTGGGAGGGCACAGCCCCAGGGGACCCCCCCAGACCCAGTGGCACTTGGCAGGGTTTGTCCCCGCCAGGGCTGTGGGTTTTGGTGGACAAGGCTGGGGGGGATGCTGGTGGCTGGTCCCGCGGTGCCGTCCCCATAGAGATGTGGGGTGCGGACCCTCAGCGCCAAGGGTGCCGCCGGGGGATCTGGGGGTGCCTGGGCGGTGGCGGGGACCCGCGGTGATGTCAGGGCTGTGGGAAGGGGCTTTTCTCGTCGCTGTGGTTACCCAGCTGGCTGCGCACTGGTTGCCATGGGAACAGTGCAGCCAGGGCGAAAAAGCAACATCTTGTGCCGGCCAAAAAAGGCTGGGATTTGCCCCAGCAGGCTAAGGGGAGGGGGCGGGGCAGGGCTGCCAGGGGGCCGGATCCGGCCTCGTGGTGAGGGCAGTGGCAGTGCCTGGCAGCTTGAGCGGGGCTGGGGGTGCTGGGGGGGCTTTGGGTGCCCATGGAACACCCTGAGCACGGGGCCTGGCTGCAGGGTGGGTGCATGGGAGGCACCGGGAAGCACTGGGATGCAGTGCCGTGGGTGTACTGGGAGGCACTGGGACACAGTGCCTTTGGTGCACTGGGAGACACTGGGTGCAGTGCCCTTGGTGCACTGGAGGGCACTGGGACACATCACTCTGAGTGCACTGGGAGGCATTAAGACAGTGCGCTTGGTACTCTGGGAGCGCTGGGAGGTGCTGGGACGCATTGCACTGGGAGGCACTGGGACACATAGCACTGGGAGGCACTGGGAGGCACTGGGACACATAGCACTGGGAGGCACTGGACGCA
>NC_048915.1:6124803-6220420 GCF_011077185.1 Oxyura jamaicensis
CAGTGCCCTTGATGCCCTGGGAGGCACTGGGACGCATTGCCCTGGGAGCACTGGGAGCACTGGGAGGCACTGGACGTGGTGGCCTTGGTGCTCTGGGAGCACTGGGTGGCGCTGGGAGGCGCTGGGAGCACTGGGAGCATTGCACTGGGAGCACTGGGAGGAGGCGCCGGGCGCGGTGCCCCGGGGGGGCGCTGCCGGATGCCCGGTGCGGCCGCCAGGGGGCGCGGCGGTGCCGGTACCGGTGCCACCACCCCGGCGGGGCGGGGCTGAAGGGGCGTGGCCATCCCAGCAGACGGGGGGGGCGTGGCCAGTCTGGCGGGGCGTGTCCGGGGGCGTGGTCTCGGCGGTGGGGCGGGGCGCGGCGGCGGCGCGGGGCGGAAGCGGGGCCGCGCAGACCGGCGGTGGCCGCGGCGCCGGGAGCTGCTCGGGGGGCGGCGGCACAAAGGCCGCCATGGCCGGCTACGTGCCGGGGCTGCTCCCGGCCAACCGCAGCCAGGAGAAGGAGTTCGAGCAGGCCTACGAGGACGTGCTGGAGCGCTACAAAGGTGCGGCCCCGGCGGGAGGCGGCGGGCGGCCCGGGTTCGGGCCCACGGCGGGGACAGAACCGGACCGGAGCGGTCCTCGGTCCCCGGCCGGGCAGCGGGGGGATGCGGCGGCGGGGTGCTCCGGGGGGGGGACCGCACCCCTACAGCCCCACTCGCCCGCACCCCTCGGTGCCCCGGCCCGTGCCCGGTGGGAGCAGTCCCGGGGCTCCGCGGACCCGCGTGGGCTGCCCACGGGCCCCGGGGCTCCCCGCGTGGGGCTCCCCCCGTGGGGTGGGGTGCTGGGGGCCCAGCGCCCTGAGAACGGAGCACGGGGTCCAACCCCTCTCCTGTCCCCCCGGGGGTACCGGGAACCCCCTCCGGGGCACAGGGCCCCCCCCTCGGGTGTCCTCGGGTCCCGCTCGTGGGGGCGCGGGGCCGGCCGGTGCGGGCGGTGAGTGTGCACTTTTGGTGGCTGTGGGGAGCTGCGGGCGCTCTCCTTGGCGGCAGCGCTCCGTCTGCCCTGGCCGTGCAGGGGGCTGCTCGGGGGGGGTGGCTCCCAGCGCCCTGCCCCGCTCCAAGGAGAGCAGCTGGGTCTCCTAAAGTGCTGAGCCCCGAGGAGCAGGCGCTCACTGCGTGCCCTTCCTTTTCCTTCTTGCATGTGGAGAAAGGGAGTGATGGATTCCCCCGGTTCGGGGGGTGTCGCTCAAACGTCCCTGCGTGGGAGCAGTGTGTGGCCTCCGCTTCCATGGGGAGCAGGGAATAAAGCCCCTTCTGGTGTCTGGGCTCGGGGAGGTGCCGGGTGACGTGACCCGGCCTGTCCAAGCATGTTATGAACCCTGTGTTCAGAAAAAATCCCTGTGGGGTGGCCAGGTGCCGCTGAGGGAGGTGGGCAGCACAGAGCAGGGAGCCGGGGCTGGCGTGGGAAGGGCGCGCAGACACCCCGGGCTCTGCTTCGCATCACTCCTCGCATCGCTTCTCCCAAGTTCCAAAAGAGAAAATGAAATCGCAGCGTGCTGCGCCCTGGGCCAGCTGCAGCACCAGGGGCCAGCAGCACCACGTCCCTGCTCGCCGTGTCCCTGCTCACTGTCCCCTAGCACCACACTTTGCTCTGGCCGCCGGTGGCTCCACTCAGCTACGATGCTCCCATGGTAAGGGGAGAACCTTCTCCAGGCTGCTGTGGTCACCGTGCCGGCTGTAGGAAGCTGGTAGTCGCCTGGAAATGCTCTGCTGGTATTGCTTATGGTCTTGTTTATGGAGCACATTCAGCGCAGGGGAAGTGAGTGTTTATGCTGGATGAAAGCTGTCCTCTGCCTCTGCCCCTTCCCAGCTCCCGGCTCTCCCGGGACATCTCATGCTCGCTGCGGGGCCGGCCAGGAGCGTTGGGTTGGGGCTGTTGGCTCCGGGCTCCTGGATGTGCTGCCTCTTCCTTGTTCCTCTGCAGTCCTGTGAGGGGTTCAGATTTTCCTGCCCAGAACAAACTTTGCACTGGCTCTTCCTCTCCTGCTAATCCTGCAGGAATGGAGAGCAAGCGCTGAAACGGGCCGGGCACGGGGGGCCACCATGTGCCGGACCTGGTGCTGCCGGCACCGACCCTTGGGGTGGGAGCACAGGGAGGACGTATGGCCTTGCTCAAGCTGGGAGCTTCAGTGAGAGCTGCTGCAATGTGCGGGGGTTACCTCTGTGAGCAGAGCTGTTTGGTTAAAAACCAGCTTTAAAAATTAATCTGAGCGCTGGGGCCTCTGCCTTGAGCCAGACCGGGGAGGGTCCCGGAGCTGGTGCGGTGGGTGCTGGTTTCTGGCTACAGAGCTCGTCTCGAGCTGAAGAGCAGGGGTTAACCAGATGGCAGATCCCCGTGATTTCTTTCTTTATCAGACTCCCACTGTAGGCAGACGAGATGCTGAGCGTGATTTGGGTGTCAGGTAGGTGTTCTGCTTCAGCGCCGCTGCTCGCAGCCGGACTGCTCCCGCGCAGGTTGGTGGAAGAGGCTGGCATCAGCGCTGTGAGCTGGCGTGGGCGCTGCGCGGGGGCACGGCTCTGTGCTGCTGCGGGGGGCTCTGCCCACCCTGGTGGTGCCCCGGTCCCGGGTGGGGGTAGATGGAACGGGGCTGGGAAGCAGAGCAGGAGCCGGGGCCGCGTGGGCTCAGGTGCCTCTTCGCAGTGCGCTGTGAAGCCTTGGCACCCTGGGGTGCGTTGCGTCCTCGGGGAGAGCACACCACCTGAGTCGTGCTGTCCTGAACAGATCCAGGCACCTCTAACTGAAAAAGCCGAGGGCTTCCTGGGGCTCGCACGGACATCTGGGACCTGGGGCTCTGCCGAGGGCCAGCGGTGAGCGTCCCAGCGTGGCGGGGCCGCACCCAGGAGGCTCGGCGCGGCGTGGCGCGGCTCCCAGCCCCGCTTGCCTCATCGCCGGATGGTGATGCTGTGGCACATGCCAGGACGTGCAACGGCGCTGCTGATGGTGCCTGTGAGAATGGTGCAGGCAGTGGCGGCTGCGGTGCAGCACTCCCAGCGTCGCGCCTCCCAGCCGAAGCAGGGAGTGGTGGTGGAGGTTTTGGGGATGGGTCAGTCCCCAGGATGCTGCTGCAGTGGCAGAGCAGGTCGAGGGCTCCGAGCAGGAGGGAAAGCCCTGGCCCGTCTCCCCACAGGTGCCCGGCATGTTGTGTGGCTTGGTGTCCAGGGTTGGCCTCTGTTCCCAGCACACGCCACGTCCCCATGTTTGGCAGGAGGGTGCAGGCACACCGCGTCCCTGCAGGAAATCGTGAGGCCGAGTGCGGCCCCACGGGCAGTGGCCCCAGTGCCTGCCAGCAGTGCAGGCTGCGGGCGGTGCTGCCAGCCCCATGCAGGTATGGGTCGAGCTTTCTGTGCTCAGAACACTTTAACCATTAACTAATCAACCCTGGTGAGATCCTTTCTTCCAAATAATTAACTATTTTGGGGGGTCGGGGGTAGAGGTTTGCAGTTAGCGTCAGAGGATCCCCTTCCCACCTGTCCTTGCCTTCTCTTCCTTCTCCGTGGTGCCACACGTGTGGCCCGACGTGTTTGCGCGGGGGCAGCAGTGGTGGTGTGTCAGCAAGTCTGTGTGAGCTCCCTTGGTGCGAGGGAGGGGACGTCTGCCCCGGGGCTGGAGGAGAGCGGGGCAGGATGGTGGCGTGGATGAAGCAGAGCGCGTTGGAGCCCTCCTTGTGGCAGGCAGCCCGGCGGGTCCTCGCCATCTCCAAACCAGCTCTGTTTTTTCCCAGTAGTCTCGTCTTCGGCTGCATGAAACGTAACTGGAGGTTGTATGTCCAGGTCTCACCTGTGCCCCAGTGTGGGGGTCTCGGGCTGGAGGCAGCGCTCCCGGCAGCGGCGATCGGCACCACGACTGCCTGCGTCGCTGTGCGGGGCCGCGTCCTGCCGCGGGGCAGCTGCCGTTGCGATTCCATTGTGCTAAGATAAACATCATTCCTTGGTGGTGATGAGCGGGCTGCACGAGGTCTCCGCAGCCTGCCAGTGCCCCAGTGGGACGGGTGGCGTGGCGGTGAGTCCTCGCTGCGGGAGGAAGCCCTTCTTCTTCCTCTCCATCTCCTGGGAGGGGAAGGCTGGGTGCTGCTGCCCTGCTGCGGTTGCTGCTGTGGGCAGCTCCCTTGTGTGCTGCAGCCTTGTCCTCCGGGGCCCTTCCCGGAGTGCTCTGGCTGCCCCGAGCCCATTAGATTTCCACCACTGGGCCCAATGACGTTTTGGGAGGCACGGGGTGGTGCTGGCCTCCCTGGTGCTGAGGGGGGCCGGACACCCAGGGGGTCTCAGGGAGGTGGCGCGGTGCCTGGGCCGCTGCTGGAGCCGGCTGCCCCCGTGGCTTTTGTTTGTGGCTGAGGTGGAAGCTGGGCTCGTGGTGCAAGATGCTGTTTTGCTCCTGTTTGTTTTGGACAACAGGGAAATGAAGCTGGTGGTTTTTCTGGTGGTAGGACCCACCCTGCCTTGCCTGGCCAGGTTTCTGCTGCCTTTGCAGTGCAGTCATCGTCATCGCCGGCACGTGACAGCGCCTCCCGAGCTCCTCTCCCGCGCCTGGCGAAGGCTCGCTTGGCTGGGAGGCTCGTGGCCTTCCTCCTACGGCTGGCCCCTGGCCCCAGAACCTGTTCCACGTGGATGGCAACGATTGAAATTGTGACCAGCTTCGTGTAACCCCGCTCAGAAACCACAGCCATGGCTGTGGGAGCCAGGCTGAGTGCTGCCGTGGGGCATCGGGGCGCTGCTGGCTGCTCCTCGCTGCCTCTCTGCTGTTTTCCAGGGGAACTGCTGCTGGTCTGGGGAGAAATGCCGTGGGGAGCCTGGGGCTGTCGCCACCAGCGCGGGGCGGCAGCACTGCGGTCACCGCTGCGGTCACCTCCGGCACGGGCGCTGCTGGGGGCGAGGACGTGCCGCGCCGGTACCTGGCGCAGGGAGCCTTTGATCTCATTTCAGCAGCAGGTTGGAGGGACTGCGGAGTCCGGGGTGCTCAGAGCACGGCCTGTGGTGTTTTCATGCTCCTTTTTTAGGTGGCGTGGCACTGTTTGTGTCAGTTTGCCTCTGAGCCTTTTCCTCCTCAGCTCGGCTTCGGTAAGGCTGAGATCTCCAACCTCCGTCTGCTGGTCTGCGGCCAAGCTCCTTCCCAGGCTGGTCTCGTTTGTGTCAACTAAGTTTAGACTGCAGTGGACATACCAGGGCTGATGCCAGCAGGAAGAAACCGCTCCAGTCTCCCAGGGAGAAGCATAAAAAGAGGATTTTTTTTTTTTTCTGTTCATTCCTGGAAGTGTTCTAACAGCATTGTTTGAATACCGGGGTGATTGATCCCTTTGTGTGCACCTAAAACATAAAATCCGGCCTGTGGAGACACGGGGAGGGGGGGGGTTCCCAGTCCCTCCTGTCTCTGCGGGAGCACTCCAGCTCCTCCTGAGCCGTGGGGGCTCTGTTCGGTGCTGGGGTGAGCTGAAGCCCCTGGTCTGAGCCCTGGGCAGGGGCTGTGACTGCCAGCACTGCGGTTTGGCGGGGGTGACCGGGGCACTGTCGGCTTGCATCCATCGCATCCCCAGGAAGGAGCAAAACGCATCGTTACTGTTCCCCAGGGTTGTTTCTGCCAGCAGCCCCTGCTGTGTGCCAGGGAGCACGAGGGCAGGGCCGGCTGGTGCCTGGTGCCAGCTCTGCGCCTCTCGGCGGGTCTTTAAATTGGTGCAGGGGGCGCGGGGCTCAGCGCCCAGCGCCTCGTGGGGATCTGCGGCAGGGCCGGATCCTGGCAGCTCGGCGCTGTTTTGCAGGGCAGGTGAGGCAAGAGCTGCCTGCAGGGCGAGGAGGGGCGGTGGCGGTGGGTGTGATGGCTGGGGAGTGGTGGGAGCCGTAATTACGGGGCTGGGCCTCCCGTCCCCTGCGCTGCGTGTCCCTGCCCAGCACGGCCGTGCACAGCGGGGCTCTGCGGGCAGGATGTGTGCACCGGCTCCCCTCCTTGCCACGTGCTGGTGGGCGAGTAGGAGCGTGCTGCCCTTGCTCTGTGTGCTCGGTGGTCCTGATCCCTGCCCTGCTGTCCCCAAGGGCACCTGGTCCCTGCCTGGTGCTGCCCTGGAGATCCATGTCCCACGTCCCCAGCAGCTGGGCTTGCAGCGTGTGCAGAGTGCTGGCCTCCAGCTCCCCTTCCTTCCTTCCTTCCTTCCTCTAGCCTTGCTGGAAGCCCCAGATTTGATGTCTCAGCACTGCCCTGGCCTGTCTGGGGGGACCGGGCCTGCAGCCAGGGCTTGGGGATGTGCAAACGGCTCCAGGCTGGGGGGGAACCCCTGTTGGGGAGCGCTGCCTCCAGAAGGCAGCGTGTGCAGAGGATGTTTGTGTTAATGAGCTGGGAAGTTTCGCTTCCAAGCCCACGTCGTGGGGTTTTCTGCATGCGGATGAATCCCATCCGGCTCGGGGGCCGGGGCGGGGGATCTCCAGCGCAGGCTTCCTGCAGGCGAGGTGGCGATGTGGGGTCTGGGCCCCCAGATTTGGTGTGTCCCCGGCCGGGGCCGTGCCGAGGGACACAGGATCGGGCGAGGAGCAGGATGCTGCTTGTGATGTCTGGGTGCGAGGAGGGGCTGGTGCCCTCTCTCCGTCAGGGAGAGGTGTGAGCAGGGAACCAGCCGCGGTGATGGGGCAGCCCGCTGCTTTGGGGAGCGTGTGTTGTGGGACCAGGAGCTTGTGCGTGCTGGGTCCCCACAGGCGCAGTGTTGCAGCTCCAGGAGTTCCCATCTGCCCCTTAATTTCCTGTTTTATCAGCAATCCAGATCAGTCGGTTCTGTGCTGCTGGCTGGGGCTCTGCGAGGGCACGGTGACTGTTCCTTGTTGTTTCCCTGTGAATTAAACCTGGCTGCCTCCTTTTCTCATTTCCTGTTTGCTCCTGCTGCCCTGCCATGCGCTCGCAGTCCCCTGCCCGGGGCCACAGCTCACACGGGGCCGCGTGCGCTGCCTGCCCCGCTCGCGGCACGGGCAGGAGCTGTCCCTTGCTGTGGTGGGGCCCTGGTCCTGGGCATGTCTTCTCTCCTCCCTGTGCCTCGTTTTTCCCCATTTGCAGCTCGGGCCTTGAGGACGGTGGCCCATGGAGTGTTTTTCAGCGTGGGAAGCTCTGCCAGCCTGCCACTGGCAGAGGATGCTGTTTCTCTCCGTGTCCCCTGCACCGCCTCATTCCCTCCTCTCCCGGCCGTTCTCTCACTTGCCCAGGACTCAGACCCTGAACCCGTTTGTTCACAGGGGCAGAAGGGCAAAGTCCCCCTCTGCCACGTCCCTCCCCTGTGCCTCTCTCCAGCTCAGCTAAGGGTACAACTTCTGTCTGTTTTTTATTAATAGCGGTAAAACGTCCGCAGCAGGTTGCTGTTCTGGCCCTCCAGAAATGCTTTTGCCAGCAGCTTATTTTCCCCTGCGGGAAGCTGGATACGAGGGCTCCTGCGCCAGCGCTGACCTTGGGCAGTTTTGCTACAAGAGGCGTCCGTGCGGCGACCCAGAGGGAGCTCCTCCTGTTCGTGCCGGCCAGGCCAGGCCCTGGCTGTCGGCTGCGCTGCCCCGGCTGGGCACAGCGGCCCTGCTCGGGTGGGCTGCGGGCAGGCGAGTGGTGCCGGAGTGCCTCGACACACCTCCTCACTGTGCTCGTGGCCACAGCCAGCCTGTGTTCCTGGTTTGGAGGCCGTCTGGTCGATGTGACGCCCGTGCAGTGATGGACACGTTCCTGCTGCAGGAAAACAAACATGCCCCGGGCTTGTTCCCGTCACTGCAGCAGGTCGTGCGTCTGCGCCCTGGGTCTGGCGGCGTCCTTGGCGCGGTGTGAGCCGGTGTGAGCCGCTCTGCCCCGCAGCAGGTCCCTGTCCCGCGTGCAGGCGGCTCGTGTATGCCTTGGAGTGAAACTGGCAGTGACGGCCAGCACGCAAAGGTCTTGGTGCGGGCGGCTCCAGACGCTGCACGTGGAGACATTTCATCCCCTCTGGCTGCTTGGGATGCTTGGGATTCTTGCTGTGAGGGGCAGTTGTTGGGCTGGAGAGGTTGGGATTCCGCGGCCAGGCAGACAGCCGGGGCACGGCGGCCGTCCCGGGAGCTGCGGGCTCCCTCCGTGCTCCATCCCTGCCGGCTCTCCTGTCCCGGCCGTGCAGCTCCGGGCCAGCTGGAGCGATCCGCCACGGGCCGGGGATTCCTGGCGTTCCCGGCAGGGAGAGGAGCCGGGATGCTGGAAACGGATCCGGCAGGCGTCAGATCTGCGCCTCCTTAACGCCATCAGGGCGGGAGGAGAGGGACTCGGCGTTCCTCCTCTTCCCAGCCCCGTGGGGCGAGGATGCAGGCACTAGGGCTGGCTGCCATGGCTCACCCCTACTTTTATCTCTCCAGGAAGACAAAAAAAGGTGTCGGGGCTGGGGGGACAGCCATGGATCCTGGTGGGAGCCAGGGCATCGACAGCAGTGGCCAAGCCTGCTGTGTCCCCTCCTGTGCCTGGGGTTTGGGTTCCGCTGGTGCGGCAGCCTGCCTGCTGGGCCTGGTGTCCGATCTCTCCCCTTTCCCAGGCAGGGAGGAAAATAAATGAGAAGGGGCCGCTCAGCAGCTGGTCTGGCAGCATCGCCTGCTGCCTCTCGCCGGGCTTTGTTCCCCGCTCCAGCGCTTGGCACGGGGGTGATGGAGGGAAGGTGGCTGAGCACTGGTGCGGCTTTGTGCCGCTGCTGGGGGGCGTTCACGCAGCCTGCAGGGGGTGGGGTCCCCTGTGGCAGCCTGGGCTCTGCGGGGTGGCTGGGGACAGCAGGACCCTGGAGGATGCTGCACCCCTGCTTTCTGCCCTGTGTTCCTGGTTCCCTTCTCACAGCCCCTTTGTCAGCAAGAAGCAGCTTTTTTTTTTCTTTTTTTTTTTTTTTTTTTCCCCAGAGGAAAATTCCATTGTGCTATTTTTAGTGGTGACAGCTCGGCTTCTTGCAGGAACTTTACTCTGCTCCTTGCTCTGCCTGCGGGCAGCTGGGGGGTCCCTGGGTGTGGGGGCTGTGGAGGGCTGTGGTGTGCATGCAGGTGGAGGCTGTGTCGAGGCGCAGTGCCGATGAAGCGCTTCTGGCTCCAGCTGTGCGTGGAGATCCTGGGCAGAGCCCGGCACGGCTGTGCAAGGGCTGTTCCACGTGGCTGCACACCGGCAGTCAGGTCTGCTTCCTCTCGCTAGGATGAATGAGCTCCTGTCCCGACTGCGGGTCAATAAATCCCCTGGGGCTGGGGCGGCTCCCCCAGAATCGGCATCGCCCCTGCCCTGGCTGTGCCGAGCTGCAGCGGGGGGCCGTGGGTGCAGGTTGTGCCGGGGGAGAGAGGTGTAATCCAAGCCCTCCATCTGCCTGGCCACTGTCCCCCTCGGAGAGCTGGGAGCAATTTAGGTTCTTGGGTTCCTGGACAAACAGCTGTCAGGAGCAAAAGTGGCAACTGGCCTTCAGAGCTTGCTTGGTTGGGAAAGGAAACCGATACGCCCGGGTGCGCGTCCGTCCCTGGAGAGGTGCGCGTCCGTCTGCGGCGCTGCGAGGAGTGGGGCTGCCGGCACAGCGGGTCCCCGTGTCCTGCTTGTGGTCGCCTGGCTGGGCAAACTGGTTCCATGGACGGGCGTGGGTGACGTGGGGATCGGCTCAGGGTGCTGCTCGCTCTGGGGACGGGCGCCTGTGCTGTCCCCAGACATCAGGCTGTGGCTGGGAGGGAGCCAGGGATTCGGCACAGGGGTGCCCGTGGTGGCTGCGTGGCACAGGTGGGTGTGAGCCCTGCCGGGAGGTGCCGGTCTTGGCAAATCTCAACTGGGCAGATCCTACAAGGGCTGTGTGGTGGGTCTTGCTCAACCTGCTGAAATCTCTTTGGACAGGTGATAGCAGAACAGCGCAATCCGCCACTGCGAGGGCTGAATTTCACCACCGCTCCCTCCCGTGTCGCGCAGCCCCCCTCGCTTTGCAGAGCCAGCACTGCTGCTGATGGACACCAAGATGTGGTGTCAACTCCCCCAGCAAGGGCACATCCGAGAGCGCTGCCCAAGTTTGCATGGGGCTCCCCAGAACGGATTCTCGTTAAATTAGAAGTCCTTACTTTGCCAGAAGAGCAGTGCCGTTCGCGGTGGAGGCCCCTTCCACCACGGGGCAGGCACCGTGTGCGGCCGCCTTGCTCTGGGACCACGCTGGGCTGGTTTGTGCTGCCAGCACAACTTTTAAAACAAGTAAATCTCCTTTGGGGTTTTGTAACCGCCTCGCGGGTGGCACACGGCTCCTTGTGGCACGTGGGGAGCCGGGACCTGGTGTGAGCAAAGCATCGAGGCCAAAGGCCTCGGGGAGCCCAGCGCCGTGGGGTTTTTGTGGGGCACCTGGCTTCAGGGCAGCCCAGGTGGTGTTTGTGGCTCACTAAGTGCTTTTCCTTGTCCGCTGCTGTCCTGCCTGTAAGTCTTGCAGGGCTTTTTTGTTCCCCTCCCAGCACTCTCGCTGCGCTGAGCTCCTTGCCCGAAATATCCGCAAGACACACAATCCCTGGGACCCCCAGCCCGGGGGGCAGGTGGTGGGAGCCGGCTGCGGGGTGCCTGTGGGGAGCTGCTGGCTCATTTGCAAAAAGGGGGGGGTGGCTTCGGCCGGGGGAGGTTTGAGCAGAGATCATCGAATAAGGAGAGGCAGGGCTGGGCTGCGGGTGGCCAAAGGGCAGCAGCGCCGGGGCGAGCGCGGGTGGCTTCAGGGTGCCGGCGCCCCGATGCCTCCCAGCTGAGCAGCGGGGCAGTCCAGCAGGACGATGAACGTGGACAAGTACAAGAAGTTCCTGGATGGCCTCAACACCCTGAAAGGTATGCCAGCCCTCCTCGGACTGGGGGGCAGAGCTGCTCCTGAGCTGTGTCTGTGCTCCGTGGTGGGGTGGGGAGCTGCCCTTGGTGGTCCTGGCGCTGCCTGTGGGGGTCCCGGCTGTTCCCCTGCCCTTCCTCAGGCTCCGGCACAGCCCTGCCCATTGCATCCTCCAGGGACTTCGAGCTGTACCTGGCTCCTGTGGAGACAGACGTGGCCTTTCTGCAGACAGGCACCTGGGAGAGGCTGTGCCTTCCGTGGCTCTGCTTCACTTCCCTGTTTTGTCTTTGCTTTGGGCATTTAGCAGCATATCTGGGCACAAAGCAAGCTGTGATGGCTAGCCGAGCACTGTACAGAGCACAGGAAGTGGAAGCTGATTTGCAAATAACAATAGAAAAAGAAATTGAGCTCAAAATCAGCCCTTTGAGGGGAGGGGACCCGACTGCAGCTCTTGTGGCTTGGGTGCAGGTGTTTGTCTCTGCAGTGCCTGGCCATGCAGGGTGGCACCTTGCTGCAGGTAGGGGCTGGCAGCACCTGTGTGCAGACCCATCTGTTTTTCCTTCTTTTCCTCCCTTTCTTCCATTCCCAAACCCTTTTTCCTGCTGCTCTGCTTTCCCCTGCCTCTCCCCGGGGAGCTGGTTGCGACACCTGATCGCGTGGCTGGCGGCTGGCAGGGCGGCCGGCCCCACTCCGGCCGGCAGCGAGCCCTGGCTGCGGGCAGGGCGAGGGCAGGAGGGCAGCTCGGGGGCTCTGCTGCGGCACGGCAGGAGCCTGAATCTGCTGGGGGTTTGGGGTGGATCCAGTGGCTTTCGTCTTGGTGCAGCTCCTCCACCCACAGCACCTCGCTCTCTGCTGCCAGTGTTTCCCTTCCCTAGGAGCCTGTGATGTTTTTTCTCGGAGCAGTTTTTTGCTCAGGGACTCGCAGCTGGCCTCATCCTGCTGCAGGCAGGTACTGGGACTCGCCTGCTGGAAGGACGGCGCCGTGGGAGGGGAAAGGAGAAAGCAGCTGGGATGGCGTCACCTGGCAGCTAATAACACTTAGTGGCCTGCTGCTCCTTGCAGTGCTGCCTTGGTGCAGCTGGGCTTTACAGCTGATCCTGCCGCGCGACAGAGGTGAATCGATTCGATGTTTAATTTAGCAGGGAGCCAAGGGAGTTGTCACCCGGCCGCCTGGCGGCCTCCCCACCCTCCTGCCGGCGATGCCGAGCGGGGCTGGTGCAGGGGGTTAATCCCAGTGCGCCCGGGCTGCTCCGTGCCTGACAGCTGCCCTGAGCTATCGTGTCCGGGAGCAATGTAATGCACTTTCTTACGCTGGTGCGGTGTCCGTCATACATTTTTCGTGAGCCTTGCTGCAGCTGGCACGGGGAATCAATGTAAAAGGAGCCTGGCGTTGCTCTGCGCCATGCCGGGGAGGCGGCTGGCTCCGTCCCGTGGCCACGTTTGTCCCTGTGTCTTCAGTGCTGGAGCGGCCTCACCCCCTCGGCCGCCCCCTTTACCCACTGCCCGTGGTCTGCCCCTTGCTGCTGGCTTCATTCTGGGTTGGCTTCTGCTCGGGGTCTGGGCTTGGCTGCGATGACGTGAAGACATGGATGGTCAGAAGCGAAGATGGAGGGGAAGACGTGGTTGGTCAGAATCTGCTCTGTGCTTTGGGTGCCTGTGGTGTCCCCACGGTGTCCCCATGAGGCAGCCCCGGTGTCGGTGAGCTCCCGTGCTCAGTCTGGGGCTGTGGAGGTTTTGTGCCCTGTCTCCAGCTGCAGCTCTGTGACTTTCCCTCCTGCCTGCGAGCGTTGCATGCTGAGCAGCCGAGATGACATTGTGAATAGTCACTGCGCGGCTGCAGGAGCTGATGTAGCAGCTCGTCCCTATCCAGGTGCTGGCAAAGTCCTGCCTGCATCTCACGAGTGTCTGCTGGGCTCTCCGGGGCGATGCCGGCTTGCTTTCTCTCACCGACCACACCTACCGCAGCCCTTTGCAGCTTTAATTCAGGAGCTGGTAGAGGGGAGGGAGCCCCTTTGTGTGCAGGGGCAGGGAGACGTCAGGGTCCTCGGGGGGGCCAGGAGGCTCTGAGTGGCACAGGCAGCCCCTGGCGCTGGCTGAGCGCTTCCCCGAGCGCCTGAGCGTGGACGAGACGCTCGCCTTTGTGCAGACGCCGGGTGCGGTTAGCTGGTGTGGAGATGGCTGCGGCGTGCCCGTCGCTGTGATGCTTTGGTGCTGGCTGTGGCTGTGAGTGCTCCTCAGCTCCAAAAGCAGCCCCGGCGGGCTCCCCTTGAGCTGCAGGCCTGGACAAAGCTGGTGGAAGGCAAGGTTTTATTGCCGGAAAGGATTCTTAGCCCCTGCCTCCCCCTGTCTCTATTCAGCTCCCCAGGGAGGTGCAGGCAGCAGCGGATATTGGAGCTGGGGCCGTTTCATATGTAAATGCTGGGTGTGCAAGTGCAGGGCCCTGACCCCCGGCAGAGTGCCAGCGGCGGGGGCCTTGGAGGGCGTCCCGTGCCCCTGGGCCCACAGGGACCGCATGGCGCTGTCAGCTCTCCCCTTCCCTTGGGCCAGGGACAGAGGATGCTGCTGGGGGCTGCCCCCGGGGCTCAGCCCTGGGTGGTAGGGAAACGGGCTTCTCCTTGGCTGCGCTTCGTGCTCTCGAGCTGGGGTCATTTTGGGGAGCGGATGAGATAAAGTGGGTCACCCTGCCTGGCCTCTGAGCTTCCTGTCTCGGGTTTCCCCGGGCAGCAGGCTGTTGCAGCCCCAAGGTGACGAGAGCCTTGGGCTCAGCTCAGGAAACCCATTTGATTACAAATTTATTGCTGGGTTAATTTTATCCGTGGCATGACGACGGCTGGTTTCGCTTTCTCGGAAGTTTGTTGTTTACTTGGCAGCCAGATAAAATCCATCCACCATCTTCTTGGCCTTCTCCGCGCGCTCGGGCTAATCTCCCTGCTTCATCTGACCTTGCCGTTGGCACGTGCTTTCCCCAGGGGAACCGAGCTCAGATTTTGCCCGTGGCAAGGCATCCTCGAGTGGACCTCTGCTCCTTCACACACCGGCGTGTGTGTGACCGGTGGCTGCAGGGCTGCTCCTGCCAGCAGCCAAGGGACCTGGCGATGGCAGTGCCAGCTCGGGGGCTGTGGTCCAGCCAGAGCTGCTCTTGGTGCTGTCTCACCTGCGTGGAATGGAGCAGCTCTCCGGAGGAAACCTTCTCGTGCCTTCTGTCTCTGCAGCTGCTGCTGGAGCTGCCTGCAGGTGCCTGGCCAGAGCTGGAGGCCCCGCACTATGCAGGACTCCTGCTGCTCCTGGCCTGGCTGGTGAGGGGTCATCTGGGACCCTTCTGCTGGGGGACACAGGCCCGGGCTGACCTGGTGGGTTTCTGCCATAAAACCCAGGGATTTGTAGATGTAATGAGGCGGCCCTGCCGGCGGGAGGGAGGCATGGGCATTGCAGCAGGCGGCACAAGCCGAGCCCTGCCCTGGTGCCGTCGCGGTGCCCGTGGCTGTCCCCGCGTGGTGCTGTTTGCTTCCAGCCCCTCACGTGATGGTTTCCCCGCGCTGGGGCCGCCCAAGGTGGCCGGGGGTGATAAGGGTGCCGGCGCCACCATCTGCCCTCGGCACCAGGGGCGGGGGCCCGGGCGGGTTTCAGTTCCCTGTGCTGGGGATGTCCCTGCCGAGCGGGGACAAGGGGTGAAGTGTCCGGGTGGTGATGGCATTCGGGGTGTTTGTCAGGCCAGAGATGAAATCCAGGATGTGAGTGGCATGGGTGCATGGGGAGCGCTCGTGCACGTCCCCTGCCGGGGCTGGCGGGCGGCCGTGGGCCCTGGTGGCAGTGGGGACAGTCCTGGGAGCTGGGCCCTGGGGCTCTGTAGTGCTCCCAGCACATCCAACAGAGCCAGAGATGGCTTTTTGCTCCTGGAAGGTCCAGCTGAGCCCTCTTAAGAGCATCTTAAGGGCTTGGGCTGAGCTGGTGGGATCCAGCAGCCATCTCTGATGCCTGCTGCTGTGCTGGTGCTTTAACAAAGCAGGCAGAGAAACTCTAGGAACTGGATTATTTCATTCCGTTTTTAGTGGGGATTAAATTTCTCCGTGGGAGAGAGCAGGTCTCTAGGGAACGGAGGTCCCAGGCCCCTGCCTCCCCCTGTTCTTCTAATCCCAAATTCCTCTCTGCGGCTGCACTTCAAGGCCTCGTTCGTTACGGAGCCACCTGCAGCAGGTGGAGCTGAAACCATTTCTGTGGCATGGCTGCATCCAGCCCCTGCCGGGTGCTCAGGTGCCATGCATGGCAGGAGCAGGGCTCCGGTGCTGGAGCGTGGCCATGGCCGGTCCTGCTGCTCAGAGGGTGGCTGGGCAGGGTGCGAGGACGGGGCTGCCCTGACTGCGGGATGGGAGCTCTGTGTGTCCTGGTCCCATTCCTGGCACCCCGGGTGCTGGGACCCCCCCATGGCTCCACCGGGGGTACGGGCACAGCGCCGCGCTCCCACCCGCAGCCTCCCTCCTGGCACTAATCCTGCTCCACTCCGTGTAGTTGGGAGATCTGATGAGATCAAGGTTGTCTGCCTGCCCTCTATTTATAGATGAGAAGGAGCGAATCCGCCACTTGGCTCTCTTTGACCTCAATTTTAAGACGGGCTTTGCACACCTCATGTCCCACGAGTTGCCGTAGTTCCTATTTGTGCCCTGTGCAGGGGCAGCTTCGTGGTGCACGGCCAGTGCGGGTTCTCCCCATTCCCTGCTTTTCAGCACCACTCACAGGCAAACGGGGATGGGCGTGGGGCCGGGGGCAGCCCTGCAGGGCCCGGCTGCTGCGTGGAGCCCTGTGTAAACGCGCCGTGGGCCCCCGCACCCAGCACAAAGCACGGATAGTTCCCGCTAGCCCAACGTTTTCGTATTTCCCCTGCTGCCAAGAAGCATTCGGTTGGCGTTAGAATAACAAGCCTGTTTGTGGAGACACCAGGCCTTTTGTTAAGCCGGCAGAAAAGGGGTTTTGATTCAGGCAGCCTCTCCCCCCGCTGGCTTTCCTGCTTCCTAAGCTGCTGTGGGAAGCGCAGAGCTTGGCCTTGAGCGGCCCTGAGCTGGCGGCTGGGGCTCGCTGCGTCCTGCCGGGGTTTGTCCGTCCCGCCGGGGGCTGTCTGTCTGGCCTGGGCACGGCCTCAGCGCCGCATCCAGCCCTGAGCTGTGCCTCGTGCATCCCGCTGGGGCTTCAACGTGGGGTTCCTCCAGGAACGGGTGCAGGATGTGGCCCTGGCCCAGGCTGCTCGCTGCTGCCACGGCCTCGGCCCAGTGCTGCGGGTTCGGTTCCCGTGTCGCACCCCGCGGATAGCGGGGCGTGCTGGGAAGCACTGAGCGGGTGTTTACCCTGCGCGCAGACGGCGGTTCCGTGGAGGTGTGCTGTCCCTGTGGCCGCAGGGCTAGGGAGGGACCCGGAGATGGCATCGGCTTCCTCATCCTCCCCCGTCCCGGGAATGGAGCCACCTCGCCGTGTCAGCACAAGCCCCTGGGAAAGCATGGAAGCACGCGTCCCATGGGCGCGCAGGCGAGCCACGGCTGCAGCTGAACACGGGGCAGAGCGGCAGGGCCGTGGCACTGGTGGGACCCTGGGGCTGCTTCGTGCCTCCTGCCTGGAAAAAGCCCCCTGTGGGGTTCTCCCCATCCCCCTGCTTCGCCCAGCAGCAGACCCAGCTCCCTCCTGCCCTATGCCTCAGGGCCGTGCCACTGGCGCACTGGGCTTGGCGCTTCCACACTGCCTGCCTGGTGAGCGGCCGTGAGGTTCCCGGCACTGTTTGATGAGCAAGCCCAGCACGGCTCCCTGCCAGCACCCTCACAGGGGTGACAAACCCGGGGAGGCTTCTCAGAAGTGGAAAGCGATGAGACAGTGCCTGAACTGCTGCGTCAGCAGCAGGCCGATGGCCTCGGCGGTAATCTGGGAACGCTGGCAGGCGGCGGGTGGATGGAGGCTGTTAACACGGGGAGAGGAGCGGTGAGATCACCCTCAGCACCTATGCTGCGTGACGTTCCTGGTTTCCTGCCACGGGGAGGGTTGGGAAGCACAGGCAGCGTTTGAGGGCTTCCAAGGGTCCATCCTAGCACTGTGGGGTGCTGCATCACGTGCGTCCAGCTTGTGCAGCCGGTGGCTTTGCCAGAGGGGACCTCCTCAGGTCTGTGCCATGCAGCCTGCTGCTGGAGAGGGGCTCTCGTGTCATAGGGGGCTGTTGGAGGGGAGGGTGCAGTGCTGGCAGCTAATGGCCCCTGTGGAAAGCTGCTGAATCTGGGTCACCAGAAAGCGAGTTTCACCAAGAAAAGGAGGCTGGGGTTCTGTGCCGGTGCCTCTGGGGATGCCGGCTGCTCTTGTTCCTGCTCTGGTTTAAGAGCTGCAGGAGGTTGGGAGCAGCTCTCCTGCCTCCTGGCTGGGACGTGCTCACTGCAGATGCAAAGGGAGACAAACGCCCTCCTCCCGAGGTGTTTGAGTCCCTTGAGGCCCCGGGCTGGAGGTGCCAGCCCAAGGGTTAACGGTGAGCCTTGCTCCTGGGGAATGATTAAGCCGTGAGCAGGTGGCAGCTCAGCTCCGCTGTTTGCTTTGCAGAATGAGAGCCAGCAGCCATGTTTGCTTCCAGCTTCTCTCTGCCCTCCCATCCACTGCTCACAGGGGCAGTGTCAGGGCTGCCCCCCCTGCAGCCAGTGCCAACCTCTCCACTGCTCCTGGTCCTAGCTCAGCACCCCTGGACCGGGGCACCGGCAGCTGCAGCCACACAGCCCATCAACGTGGGCAGGTCTGGGTTGGGAAGGGAAGTCTTTTTTGCGATGTAATTACTATTTTGGTGCCCAGACGTCTGCTGGAAAGGGGAACATCTCAGTTATCATCACCGGCACTTCCTTTTCTGAGTTCCTCGGAGCTCAGATTTTGCTGCCGACAGCGTGGCGGGGCTGGAGGCTTCCCGGTGTGGCTCCCTTATCGCTGTCGCAGCCGTGTCCAGCGGCCCTTTGGCGGAGCGGGGCCCCTCTGTAGAGGTGACTGTGGTTAAACATTCACTCGGGATGCCCTCTCCGTGAGGCTGCAGGTTGGAGGCCTCGGTCTTGGGCTGGTGCTGAGCAGTCCTGGGCCGAGCCGGGCTTCCCATTACCCACGGGTCCAGCCCAGCTCATGGCTCTGCGGCTCCCTTGGAGAGTTGTGCAGTGACAGGAGGTGACAGCGGGGCACCTGAAGCCTCAGTCTTTGCACAGGCAGCTCTACCAAGACAAAACCCTTGCTTGATGCCCACCAGGACTTGTGGGGTTGGCCCTTATGGTAGCATTGCTGCCAGGGAAGTTTTCCAGTCCCATCCCCTGAGACCATTTGCAGCCCTGAGTTCGGCTCAGGGGATGGCGCAGGCTCATTCCCGTCCCTCCCAGCTCAGCCAGGTGCCACGTGAGGCCTCCCGGCTGATGAAAGCACGAAGGAAATGCTTAGCACGGGGAACGCTCTTGCTGCCGCCCGGCACGTTTGGGGAACTGGAGGCTTTGCCCGCACAGGCCGGAGCTGGTGATTCACCTGCAGCGGGAGCAGTGTTCAAAGTAGAGGCAGCGCCGGGGAGGAGCCGGTCCTGCGGGGCCGTGCTGGGCAGCACCGGGAGCCGCCACCTGCCCGTTCCACCTTGTTTTTCACAGCCCAGATCAGAAGAAACGTCATCTTTCTTCTGGCTTTCCTCTCCCAGGGCTCCGGCGCCGAGGGCAGGGTGGAGCGAGCTCCGCGCCCGCCGGGGCCCTGCCTGTGCTTGCTGCCGCGGGTGCGCCCGGCCGGCAGCTCGCCGTGAGCACGCGCCCTGCGTGCAGCAGCCAGCACCGCGTCTCGCTGGGCTGCCTGCCTGGTGCGTCCGTGTTTGCCGCCCTTTCCAAGGATGGCCGTGCTGCTGGCGTGATGCCATGGGTCTGGCTGCCCTCTGGGAGAAGCTGCCCATGGTGTGGGGAGACCTGGAGCCTGGCTGAGCCCGCTCTGAGCAGCGTTTGCTCCCACTCCCCGCAGTGCTGAGAGTGGAGGGGTGCGGTCATGCAGAGCGTAACGGATACATTTTGGAGTTCCTTCTGTGAGAGATGTGATGTGGTGGTGCGGGCACAGCACCTGGCTCTGGGGGGTGAGGTTTGGGTGCAGCAGCTCTTCCTGGGCTTTGCTCCGTTGGTGCCTCGGTGAGGCTGGAGCTGCGCCCTTGTGCTCCTCACTGCTGCCTTGGAGCAGGCCCTGCCAGGAGGGCCCAGCTGTGGTTCGCCTTGGGATCCCTGATCCAGAACTCCAGAAGCTCAGAGGGTTCTTACGCTTCTTTCCAGTATCAAGCTGCTGCCGTAAATGACCAAGATTTGGTTTTGGAACTCCTAGAAAACAGGAAAAAAAACAACAGAAAGGAAAAAGCATCACAGAGGAAGCACGGCAGGAAGCATGGGTCTTGTGCTAGGGTCATGCATTTGGGCGTGCTCAGCACTGCCATCAGCTGGCCCCTCCATCCTCTGCCTGCCGTGTGCTGACCCCACAGGCCGTGCACCCCTTCCCCTCCCTGTTCAGAGCACAGAAACCCCTTTGGAAAACCCACACAGCATTGTTGCCACCCTCCTGGCAGGTTCCCAGAGCTCCCTGTTGAGCCTGCAGCCCCTGTCCTGTCCAGCGTTGCTTGCTGTAGGAGATGGAGGGGATCTTTATGGGCCTGGTGTGTAGGGAACATCACAAAGGGCTGTTGGCTCCCTGGGGTGCAGACAAGCTGACGTGAACCCTTAGGGCCCCGGGACAGGCTCAGCGGGGTGCTGGCCCCCTGCCACATGGGGCCCTGGGTGCTTCCCATGCCTGGTGCCAGCAGCTTTTGGGCCAGCTCTGGTCTCGTTCCTTTCAGAGCTGAGCACTTTGGTGTTTCCACAGTGCCACCTGGCTGCCACCTCCCGGGAGGCTGCAGTGTCTCGGGGACGGACGAGCATCCCCACGGCATCGCCTGCCCTGGTGCCGGGGTGCGGTGCCCTGAGCGGCGCGGGATGCGGAGGTGCTGCTGCCTGGCGACTTCCCCAGTCATATAAGGAGATGCCGGAGCCAGCAGCTGCTGCGGCACAGCATTACTCACTGGGGAGGCACACGGCGGGGGGGGGGACTCAGCCCCCTGCGTGATGCCTCTGCCCTGAGCCAGCCGTGACTCAGCTCCGGGCCCTGCCACGGCCAGGACGTGGCTGTGGGAATGGGGGATGGGGTGCGTGGGGTGGCTTCGCCCTGCTCTGGGCTCAGCTTTGGGCAGGTCTGTGCCCCCTGGGGGGCAGGACGGGACCCACCTCGCAGCATCCGCATGAAGACGTTTTGTGTTCAAACGGGGGGGGGGTCACCTTATTTTTAGACTTCTGGCCAATGCTTTGCAGATGTCTGGGATGGGAGCGCGGGAGGAAAGCCAGTAGCTGGGGATCTGGCGCGCCGCTGCAGGGCAGAGCCAGGCTGCGTGGTGCTTGGTGGAGCGAAAGGGGAATAACGCGTGGGGCTGCGGGGTGCAGCACGGGCACCCCCTTAAAGCACGGGGGTGTCTGCAGAGTGGGGAGGGCGGGGCACGGCCCCCCCCGGCCCGGATTCCTGGGCCCGGGAGATGCACGCTCTCCCCACCCGTTTCCTTTTCAGGCCGAGGCGACAGTCATAACTGGAAGAGCCGCCTTGCAAGGAACTAAAATTAGCCGCGGGTGTTTTGTGTGTGCAGGGCCGTTTCCATGGCTGGGGGTGGCCTCGTGCCGCTGCCCCCGGCCGAGCACAGGGTGCGGTGCCTGCCGGGGCCTTCTGGGGCCCCCCGAACCCCCACCAGTCTGCCCCGAAACCATCGCGGCAGCCGTCTGCTCCCCGCATCTCCCACCTCCTGCAGCCGGGTGAATTACAGCCGCTCTCGGCTTCCTGCCGCAGCAAGAAATAGCTTCGAGGAATTGCTCATGCCAAGAGCAGGCCATTAAAAGGAGCATTAAAAGGAAAAAGGGGGAAACCGGCGTTAAATTGAGTGGAATGAAGCGCGATTCTGTCCTCAGCCGACCGTGGGGTTGACGGTGCCCCCCGGTCCTGGTGCTGGGGGGGCCCTGGGCACAGATCCTCAGGGCATGGCCAAGCTCTGGTGCTGGCTTTTTGTGTGGCCTCGTCCCTGGCCCTGGGAGCTGCCACTTGCTGCTCCCACAGCAGCTGCCCCCTTCCCACATCCCCTCCGCCTGCCCCTGTGCTCCCTGTGCTGGTGCCGTGATAGCTGCAGGTTTACTGGTGTCTACCAAAGCGACCCCCTAACCTTTGTCTTCCTAAAACAAAATACATATATTTGAATAGTTTTCTTTGCCAGAGGGCTCGTCCAGCTGCATCCCCTCCCTGGGGGGTGTGTGGGGCTGCAGCAGCTGGAAGCGCTCGGTGAGTGTTGTGGGGCGCTTGGTGAGGAGCAGGGTGCGACCCCGTGGATGGGGCAAGGAGGAAGGGGAAAACCAGCTCCTGCCTCAGGGCCTTTCCCCGAGAGCCTTGGACACGTCATGGCCCTGCCACCAGCAGCAGCAGACGCCGGCCTCACAGGGCTCGAGCTGCCCCGCGCTCGCTGCTTGCTATTTATGGTGGCCTCGCGCCGCTGGGAACGGCTGCTGCGGGCGAGCGCTGCCGGGCAGCTCACGGCTCCTGCAGCGCTCCCCTGGCCTTAACAGAAAGCAGATTGCTTTAGATGAAAGCTATGCTGGAATGTTTTTAAGTCGGGCAGGGCCAGAGCTGTGGAAAACACGTTGCCACAACGCTGAGCCCTGGGGTAATCCTCTTTATTCCCCCTTGCCCCTCTTATTAGCCCGCGTGGCTGCGGGGAGCTGCAGGTACCTGGTGCAGGACGGCCCCGCTCCACAGCTGTGGCTGAGATTTCCCCAGGGCAGTGATGGGCTCGGTTTTAGCAAAGCCGTGTGTGCAGGCGTGTTTGGGTCTATCACAATTTACTTGTGACATTTTTCTCTGTGGGCCTGGCTGTGCTTGTGGCTGTGGGGCTGGGGGAGCGGCTCTGGGTGTGTATGTGCACCGACAATCTCTGCGGGTGTCTGGGCGGAGCGGGAGCCACGGCCCTGCTGGGTGCTTGTAGGGTGCCTCCAACGTGCTGGGGTTTCGGGGTCTGGTGCAACTGGGGTGGTGCTGGCTGCGCACAAACCCATCGCCAGGCTCCTGCCAAGGCCTGAGCCAGGCTGTGGTTTTGCAGCTTTCCGGGGCGCGGCTGTTGTGCATCGGAAGCGGGGCTTTCCCCTTCGCTGCAAGGAGCCTTCAGCGGGGCGAGCTGCTGGTAGCTTGGTGCTTCTTGGAAGCCACGGTGAAGGCAGAAACCCAGCGCTAAATTCTGAGTAACTCCCCACCCAACCAAGGAGCGAGGCAAACCACTGGGGGCTGGCGGCAGGACTGGTGCACGAGGAGCTCTGAGAGCAAAACCGAGCCTTGGGCCGGGCCCCCCCGCCTGCTCAGCACAGTCACGGTGCCGAGGGGCCGGGCCGTAACGGCTGTGTGGCAGCAGGGCGTGCGGCTCCGTGGGTGAAACCACCAGAACAACGCCTGTGCGGGCGGTGCGACCCTACGGGGCCGTTAATTAGCCCCGTCAGACTGCAGAGCGTCACCATGCAGGGGCTGGCAGTGCTGGTGGCCCCCGGGGACTTGCCCAAATACTGGCTGCAAGAATAACGGGGTGCGGGGAGGGACAGGGAGCAGGGTGAGCCTGCGGGTGGGGGAGAGCCTGGGCAGGGGCCCCTCGGTCACTCCCCAGTTAAAGCAGGAGCTGGGTCACTGCAGACAGCAACCCTGGAGCAGCGGGGGGCCTCAGCCTCAGGAGGCATGGGGGAAACCTTTGTCTTTAGAGAGCCTTCTGCTGGTGTTTCCCCACAGATGTGCAAAAAGCCCTTCCTGCCCCTGGCCCACCGGCTGCAGAGGAGTCCCAGAAATTAATTTATCATAAAAAAAGAAAGCGTTGCCATGCTGTTGCAGTGTGTTTCCAGGCCTTTTGCCCTGCTGCCTCTGTAATGAGACACGGCTCGAGGAGTGGGAAAAGCCGACGAGCTTTTGTTAAACTTCCAGTAACGGTGAGGAAGAACAAACAAAGCCTAAATCTGGCTTCGTCCGCTTTCACCTTTGCTGCTGGGGAGAGGATTTCCTACAGCCAGACTGGTGCTCCCCTGGGACATGCTGGCACTGCCGGCACGCAGCCGGGTGCCCCGAGCTGCCGGCACGCCACCCGTGAGCCCCGTGTCTCCCAGCTGCTCCCCCTCAGCCCCAGCCCCGTGTTTGGGGCCGGCTGTTTTGCTGCGGCCGTCCCACGGAGAGCCCCCTGCTCCGCGGAGCCACAGCCGGCCTTCCAGCGGGGCTGGGAATGGAAATTCAGGAGATGACGTCTCTCCCCTTGGAAGGAGGAGGGGAGGGGGGGCAAAGTTTGACCGCGTGAACACGCAGGAAAGATGTTTGAGTCGGCCTGCCGCTCACTTTCTCCTCTACCCCCACCCTGAGCTCCAAAATCCCCGCCGTCCCCGCGCCCTGCCAGCTCCGGGGCCACGGCCAGCTGGAGCGGAGGTGCCGGCGCGGCGCGGGCAGGAAGTTTTGCAGCGTGTGCCGGCAGCGGCTCTGCCTCCCCGCGTCCCCGCCAGCGATGCCGAGCTTGCACCGCAGCTGCCTCTGGAGCAAGAAGTTTGGGGACAGGCGTGCAGCGACGGGACGGAGGCAGACGGGCAGGGAGTAGGGGACGATGCCGCTTTCAGAGAGCTCCTATCTGCCGCCCGCCGCTTTCATCCTGAGCCACGTCCTGGGCATCGCCGGCGTCCTGTACTGGAGGAGCCGGAGCGGGGCAGGTAGGGGACAGGCGCTAAGATGGCTGGCGTGGGGCAGGGTCGGGGCCCAGCGCGGGAGGGACGGACGGACGGACAGACGTGGCTGCCGGGAGGAGGGAGGAGGCCCCGGGGAGGGCAGGGTTAGCGGTGCCTAAACTTGGTCTTTCCCCTCCCGGTGTAAGCGCTGGGGGGGGCTGCCGGGCCCCGTGGGGGGAGGATCTCGGTGCAGGGGCCTCGCTGGGGATGAGGCTGCTTTTTGTCTCAGCGCGAGCCCAGCGCACGTGGTGCTGGTTGTGCCGCCAGGCCGTCCTCTCCCCGGGCCAACGTCACCGCGACCGCTTGCAGCGACAACAGCGTCTCGCTTACCGCAGAAACCCTCAGAAACCCGCAGAAACCCACAGCGGCAGTGAGGGCCGTGGCTGAGACGTTGCCTGGAGCTGCTCGGGCCTTGGCAGTGGCTCGCGGAGCAGCTGGATTGACCCTGCCTCAGTTTCCCAAAATAGGGATTGTGTGTGACCGCATCACGAGGACCCAGAGGGTTCGTTACAGGGCAGGCCTTGTCCAGGGCCAGATAAGGACTAACCAGCGCCTTCTCTGTCCTGATGTCTCCCTCCTGGGATCTGTCGGTTTGCCTGGCTTCCCCCGTGCCCCAGTGCAGGGCTGGGTTCCCCCCTCCTTTCGCTTCTCCCATGTGCAGGAGCGGACGGATGAGCCTGGGCAACTGGCAGGGATCTGCTGGGCCTTTTCCCCAGATAACACTGGTGGCAGGCGATCCTTCCTTCCCCCCCAGCGCTGCCAGGACAGATCTGTTGAGGCCTCCCCAAGCACAGCCGAGTTGCACAAGCGGGCTGCGGGGCAGCAGCGTGCCCTGTTACCCACCCAGCGCAGCCCTGTGGCGGTTTCTGCCATGGACCCGCTGTCCCCGTCCGCTTCGTCTTGGTGCCAGGGCTGCCTCAGGGGATGAGGTGAGCGCTGGGCTCATCCCAGCTCTGTCTTGGGATCTTCTGGCCTCTTCGTGGAGCTGCCATCCCCTCCTGGCCCTCGTCCCCCTGTAATGCGCTGACCCTGCTGCTTCGCAGGACAGAAACCTGTTCCTTTTGGCAAGCATGGGCGCAGGTGTCGGGAGCAGCGAGACCACTCAATCCATGTTTTCCTTCCTTACTCCTCTCGGCAGGGTGAGATGACACCCTCCCTGCAGGCGCTGCCTCGACCTCTCCCGACATCCCGGAGGACGGGGCTCGTCCTGCGGCAGCTTTTGGCACGCACGTAACTGCTGCATGCTCGGCCGGCTGCGCCATGCAGCCGCGGGCGGCATCGGCTCTCCGCTGCGTCACCGCTGCTCAGGTGTCGGCCTCGTTAAATATCTGGGTGCTGGATGGTGCTGGCTGGTTTTCCACCGCAGGTATCTGGTGCGTTCCTCCGGGCTGAGTCACGTGCTGTCTCTGCTCCTGCTTTCGAAAGGCTCTGTAGATCCTGTCCAATTAGCTCTGCTGTCATGATGGATTATGTCAGCCCTCGAGTTGGCAGCCAGCACATTTTAAATACCTCATGTTCCCGAGCCAGTCAGGTTTTCTGCATATTCCGCATCTTGAAAGTACCACATTAAAAGGAAAAAAAAAAGTGCATTCCCTTTCTTTTTTTGCCTTGAAGGTGTTTGTAGCGAAAGTAGTTTGCTTCAAAACTTTCAGGTTTGTTTCTAAACACTGGTGTGGAACAAAAACCGCCTTTGCCCCACACCTGGCTGGGTGATCTAATGCAGAGCCGTGATGCGGAGCTGTCCCCAGGACCTCTGCGATCCACGGGACCCGGTCTGGTGTGTCCTGTGCTCCTTGGCTTTAGCAGGGAGCTGCAAGCGGGGCAGAAAGCTGGGAGCTGTTCCCAGGCTTTATTCGAGCAGGATCTGAGGAGCCCGTGCAGGACGTGGCAGACCCTCACCTTCCTCCCGTGCTGAACCCCCCTGCCCTGCCCTGCCCGGGCTGGGATGGGGCTTTGCCATGCCTCAAGCAGGGAGGCAGCAGACGGCGATGGCACCCGACAGGCGCGCAGGGCCGCAGCGCTGGAGGCGAGGCGGGGGAGCGGCAGCGCCGGCCGGGCACGTCGGGAACTGTGCGGACAGGCGGGCTGCCAGGATGGGGCTGCCGCGAGCAGACGGGGGGGGAAATGCCTGCACAGGGCGGCGGTGCCATGGTGAGGGGTCTGCCGAAGGGATGCCCAGTGGAAGTTTTCCTCCCCATACTCAGCTGGTGCCCTGTTTTGGGCTGCCTGTGACCAGATGTCGGGCAGGGTGGCTTTGCCCATTGCCCAGCTCTCACTGGTTTGCTCAGGGGACCAACAGAGGCGTGAAAACCCCTTTGGTGCATGGCTCCATTCCTTGGCTGCCTCTGCCCTCCGGTGAGGGCTCGCACTGCCCCGGGTGCAGCAGCCGAGGTGCTCAGCCTCGCAGCGGGAGCAGCTGCTGGGAAGCACGGTGCTGAGGCTCGGCTGCGCTGCGGCTGGGCTTGCCGCGTGGTTGTCTCTTTCCAAGCCTCACCTGTCTCGGGAAAGCAGCAACATGAAAGCGCATCGCAGCTGAACGCGTCTGTGCAGCTCCGAAGGCATCAGACGTGCTGAAAACCATCAAATGGAAGTGGCACGGGCATGTGTAATTAAGGATTTTGGTTCTCGCTAGTGCCTGATGGCAGCTGCAGCAGCAGGGGCACCGTTTGCTGGAGCCGTTCCCTGGGCCGCTGACACCCGGCACCGCTCCATGCGCTGCACACAGGGGTGGGAGCCCCATGGTGCCAGGGTCGGCCTCGTCACCTGGGCACTGCCCGCGTCCCCTGCATGGCCCCAGGCAGGGCTGGTGCTGGGGGCTACTGGTGGCCAGGGCCAGGGCCACTGGGGCCAGCAACCCCCTGCAAGATGGCACAGGACGGAGGGAAGCCGGGAGGGGGGGTTGCAACAGGTTGCTTATCAGGGTGACTCTGGAAAGATTAGCCGGTGAGAGATAAGCTCGCAGCGCCTTAATGCTGTTAGCAAGCAGCAGCCGTGCATTATTAGCTCAGACGGTAGCGCGGTGTGGGGTGTGTGTAACCTAGTTAGAGCCCAGGAACCACCTGGAGGGGGGGGGGAGACAGGGCAAAAAAAGGGAGAAAACATAAATTCTGCGCCAGATGGGAAGGGCGAGCGTGCCAAGGTGCTGCAGGCCTGCGGGCACCTCCCAGCCTGCCCCAGACATTCTGCGCAGGGCTCGGTGACACATCCCCGTCCCCGTGTGCCCCCTGCCATGCACCGGGGCGCTGCACTCCTGCCTTCCCCCGGCCGCGAGCTGGCTCCGCTCGCCTCCCTGGCCAGGGCGGCAGGGCTTGGACCAGGAGGTCTGCCACGGGATTATATTTAGAAGAAAAGGAAGAGAAGTGGCGATAAAGGAGGCCCCCGTTATCTCCCCGCATACCGAGCAGGACTGCAGCCTGCAGCCGGAGCATTTGGGACCCAGCTTCGGTACTTCGGACCCAGGGAATTATTTGTGAAGAAGCTTCTGGCTGGCAGGCGTGAGCGAGGAAAAAAGCCCGTCATTGTCTGTCCTGGCCCCGGCCCCGTGGCTGGTGCAATTAACTGGAAAACAAGAGGGAGAGAAACAAGCCCGGAGCCTGTCTGCGGGGCCGTGCCCAGCTCCGCGGGTGCTCCTGGTGTGGCTCTGACCCGTGCCCCAGCACTTCTGCTGCCCCGTGTCGCCACCAGGAGCTGCGCCGCGCTCTGCAACACCTCCTGCTCCTGGCTGGAACTGCTGGTGGGGGCACTGCCCTTCCTTCCCCACCACTTCGTGGGGGAGCGGCTGAAATCTGCAGGGAGCCTTCTGCACAGCTCTGCGAGTATCGGGTGGCTGTCAGGGCCAGGGACACACAGTGCCACCGTGCTGGGCGAGCTCACCCGCTCCTCTGGAGGCAAACTCTTCTCCCTGGTGCCTGCGGCCACTCGGCTGGCTGCATCCAGAGAGGCACACGGCCCCGTGGGGCACGAGGACCAGAGGAAGTGTGAGGTGGCCGCTGGCATCGCAGAGGGTTTGTGGCGATGCCCTGGAGGAAGGGCGGCCAGGCCCCGAGCGGGGGGCAGAGGCTGTAGGAAGTGGTGCTGTGGGAGGAGCTGCAGCCGAGCCGTCACCCACTGCACTGCCTCGGCCGGCGGGACAGGAGGTGCTGCCAGAAGACCCTTCCCAACCCATCCCTTGGAGCAGGGAGGTGGTCGCCAAGCTGCCGGGACCCAGCGCCCCCCAGCCCAGACACAGGAGATGGAAACGCAGCGCCTGTACGGGGAGGAGAGGTGGCTGAGCGCGCGCATGGTGTGCCGGATGTGCTGCATGGGTTAGTACCCGCCAGGCGCTTCCCAGCTCGGTGGCCGGCATCGTGCCGCGGGCTCTGCGTCACGGTTAGAGCCGACTCGAACCTCATCCACCCCGAATTAACGCCGGGGTCAGGAAGAGACCCAGTGCCATGGCTCTGGGGGGTGGGTGGAGGAGAAGTCCCCAAAGGCGCGTGGCGGTGACGTGGCTTCCCACTGCAGGCGGCGTGCAGCGGTGCCAGGCGGCAGCGCCGTGGCGTGGCCGCCCCTCGGGGGAACCCTGCCCAGGCGAGAGCCTGGGGGTTTGCAGAGCGAGGGGGTGGGTTTTGGCACCTGGATCCTCACTTCGGCCAGGGGATGGTGCATCGCAAGGGGGAGGTGTGGACAGCTTTGCCTGTGATGTGCCCGTGATGTGCTGCGGGTTCTGCTCTGTGCTTTGGGTGGGGGAAGCCGCGGGGTGGTGGGTGGGTGGGAACACCGGGGTGTACCTTCACCTGCATGAAGGTGAGACGTGGCCAGGTTTTCGCAGGGCTGTGAGAGGCCCCAGGAGTGGGGCCGTGGCTCCTCCCAGGGCGCAGGCACCGCTGGGTACTGGGGACGGGGACATGGGGCGGTGCAGCAGCACGTGCAGCACACGGAGGGGTACCCGGGCTGGTGCCGGGGGGGATCTGAGAGAGTGAGATGCTGGTTCTCTCCCCTCTCTTGCATCTTCTCTTTGTTTGTTTTTAAAACAGAAGCAAGAGGTTCTTCTGTGTGGGAAACCATGGTGTCAGAGGGATGTCTTGGGTTGTGTCCTTTGGCACTTTCTCCCTGGCACAGCCTGCATCTGGACGGGGCAGGGCTCCAGGAGCTTGGGCTGGGCTCCGGAATGCCCCTTGGCTGAGGGAGAGAGGAATTTCACCGCCTTTCACTTTGCTGTGCCGGGCTGGACCAGACTGGTCCAGAGCGATGGGAGCGGTGCGTTTCCCTGCTCAGAGCTCCAGCTGATGCCCAGCGGAGCACAGAACCCCTCAGCAGATGCGATCCCCTTCCCAGGAACCGGGATGGGCTTCTGCCAACATCCCTGTTCTCCAGGGGCTGCAGGGGGTTGCTCTGGGGCAGCCCCTGCATTCTGCACCATGGGATCCTGCTCCAGCACACCACAGCGCTGGCTCAGCACCAAGGCACCGGCTCAGCACCAAGGCGCTGTCTCTTCTCCAAGATTATGTTGTTAAAAGCAGGCAATCCCATTTGGTACGGGGCTGGCTGTGGGATTACGCTGAACCCCGCAGCTGCCCAGGCGCAAGGAGGAGGCGGTGGGTGCTGCACGGCCCCAGGGCAGCCCTGCCCCGTGTCCTCTCCTTTTGCCTCGTTTGCTTTGTCTCTTGCGTTGTTTTTCCACCGAGAACGGGCAGGACAAAGCCTGCTGGCAGCTCCCCAGGGCTGTTCGGTGTCAGCACAAATCTCCTGTCCCATCCCCTATGGGAAGAGCCCTGGGGGGTATGGGGGCTGCATGGGACCTCCGGGGACGGTGCCCCCCTGTCCCGTGGGGCCAGGTGACCCGGATGGGCAGAACTCGGCTGAGCTGCGGGATGGAAATAAACGGGACGGAAATAAACGTTAAATCCTGGGAATCCAATGAACCAAAAATACAGCTGAAGTATAAGCTGCTAATTGCACGTATTGTGGCCTTTTAAGGGGTATCTGTGGGTTTTATGTAATGTGTCAAAGCCTTCCAGGGACACGCAGTGGAGGGGGACACCCATCCCAATGCACAGGGGGTCGGCGAGCCTCCTCTTCCTCCTCATGCTGCCTCGCCAGGGAAGAAAGGGAGGCACAGGTGTCCCCTCTGTAATGCTCTGTGCTACTTTTATTTAAACAAACTTTTCCCCCAAATCTAATGCATGAATTGTGGGCTGGCCAGGCACAGCCCTGGCCCATTTTCTGTTCCCGTGCTGGAGCCAGGCTGTGGTGCCAGGCGAGTGGCCCCATCCACGTACCCCACGAACAAGCAGCCTCTGTTCCCAGCACGGGGGCAGGATCTGTCCAGCAGTCCTGGCACTGGCAGCGATTCCTCTGTCTCTTCCCCTCATTTGGAAGTCATTTGAGCTTGTGCACGAAAAATACTGACCGGGAGCTGCCTTTGTGTTCTTTCAACAGATGAACGGGACAGAGTCCAAAAGAAAACCTTCACTAAATGGGTCAATAAACACTTGATGAAGGTAAGAGTCGCGTGTTTTATTGTCTCACGGGTTAAATGTCTGCCTGTCTCTCTGTCTGTCGATCCTGGCTCAGGACAGGCAGGTCAATGCCTGGTTTCTAATCTGGGAATTTTTGCGCTGGTGTTGAGCGTTCAAAACGTGTCTGTACTCGGAGCAGAGTGGGCTGCAACGGACCTGTGTCGGTGCCTTTGGAGGGCACTGTGACACCGCAGCGCAGCCCTTTTGGTACGTTGGCCTCGCAGCCCTCGCTGTAACTCGAGGCTCATGCGCTGCTCGTCCTGCTGCTCCCGGTCCTGTTGTGGTGGGCTCTGCTGCGCCCGTGTCCCAGCCTCCCTCTGGCAGCTGGAGCGGGAGGGAGATACTCACTGCTGAGCGGGTTTAACAGTGTGCTGCAAGGCGCTTTGCTTGGCTAACTGCCAAACTCATTCTCTATTGGCAAAAAATAATAATAAAGAAGAGTAGCTTGGGCATTAGAGGTGTCAGGTTTACTTTTCAGCCAGCTCTGTGTGTCAGCCTTTCAGCTACTTTCTAAATCTCACAAATGAAGGGTGGGGGGAAAATTGGGCTTTAGGCTGCGGTGTGGAAACATCTGGGACTTCTCAGGTGCGCAAAGCACTGGGGTGAGGTCTGGGTTTGCTGGGGGATGAGCAGGTCCAGGGGCTTGGTGTTTCCAGCCTTGCCTGTGCCAGAAGCTGCTCGCGCTCCGCAGCTGTGCTCCTCCCAAAACATCCGCAGCCCTTCAGTGGAGCCGCGTGCCCTGGGAGACACCTCAGGATTCGTGTGATACTACGGTACCGCCTGGAGTGCGGATGGTTTAATGGGGATCTGTTCATGCATCTGAAATTGGCAGCAGCTCATGCCAGGTCATTTTGGAAAGCGGAGGCTGGTTTCCTTAGCGATAATTTTGGAATAACCGATTTAAACGCTCGTGTTTTGTTGAGAGATGTCTGCTTGCAAACTCTGCTGCCCTCCTCCTCCGCTGCCGCAAGTCCAGCAGCCGGCGAGCGGAGCCCTGAGGGTGTTCCTTCCCTCCCTGCCCCTCGCAGGTGCGCAAGCACATCAACGACCTGTACGAAGACCTGCGGGACGGCCACAACCTGATCTCGCTGCTGGAGGTGCTGTCGGGTGTGAAGCTGGTAAGTCTGCGCCGTGGGGTGCCGGAGCTGCTGCCCAGCCCCGCTCCTCTCCCTCCATCCGCCCTCCTGCTCCAGTGCAGCAGTCAGCAGTCATTTCTTCTGCCATAGTTTTGTTTTCAAATGTGTGTCATTTTGTTATTTATTTCATTTATTTTCACTCGAACCCATGTTCCTCGTGCTGGTTTCCTGGATACCACCAAAGCGTGTGATTATTTAAAGCCGCTGGGTTGTGGTGCCTTGGGCAGAGCCCTCTTTTTGGGAGGGCTTATACACGCCCTCGCTTTCCAGATTTCACTATGTCTTTAAAATACCAGATAATAATGGATTTGACTAAAATTGTTTCTGTGACAGCATGTCCAGCACTTCGGCCCAGAGTTGGTAGAAGCCACACTGCCCTCCGCTGCCCCACAATCTGGGTTTGCAGCTCCCAGGAGCTGTCTGATGTGCAGACCTCTTTTCTTGCATCTTGAGCATCGTAGAATCCCCCTTCCTTCTCCTCCTTCGCAGACTGTCACATTTACTGCGAGTTATTGGTGCAACAGCGTAGCACAGCAGGAACTGTTTTAGTCTTCCCCTAAAATAGGATCTGGGCAGAGATCTGTTAACTCACTCCGTTACCCTTCTGAGATGCCAAATTTGATGCTGTGGGGGCTGTAGAATTGGATGGAGCTGCCTGGGATCCAGACAGCCTCTTTCTCTTCATTTTGGCTTCAAAGCCACGGGGATGTTTCCCTGCCTGAGCCCCTTGAGCAGCACAGGGGGTTGCGGTGGAGCCCATGGTGTCCAGGAGAGCCAGCGAGGAGCCTCGCCAGGGCACGTGTTTCTCTTTGGTTTTCCTTTACCTGGGTCTTGCATTTTGGTTTCCATTCTGTCTCCCTGTGTGTCACCCTCCCATCGTGCTGTCCATGCTGTGCTCGTTAGCAAATAGAGCCGCCAGCTCAGAGGAGCCTTCGTCTGGTGAAAGCGCCGGCCTGGTGCCGTGCAAGCAGCGAAGAGCGGGAGGAGGAGGAAGATGATGATGAAGAAGTAGGTTGGGTCCATCCAGGATGCAGCAAACCCCCGGCTGACACTGGAGTGCCGGCAGATAGTCCAGTGCAACCCAGTGGGGCTCCGACCTTCCCCTCACCTGAGCACTAGCGGGGTGTTTGATCAATCCCCCCTGCTCTTTGCCAATGCTCCGTCAGGGCAGTCGCCTGTCTGTGAGCTCGAGCAAACAGAGCTGTGCCAGGCCTGCGGACCCGATGGGCCTCACGGAGCTGCGCTAGCCTTGCCTGGATTATCTGCGCCTGCATGGCAATGCCGGCTCGCAGGCAGGGCACGCAACCCGCTCAGTGTGAGAGCATGAGTCCTACTGACAGCCGGGGGGACGGGTCCTGCACGCGCCCGTGGGCACCGCGGGCCCCAGCTGGGGCCCTGCCTGCTCGACCCACAGCGTGCCGTGATGTCTGCTAACCCCTGCACTGCATGGAGACACGCCGGGCACCGGCACCGTCGCGCCTCGGCTGTGAGGAGCGGGCTGGGGTGATGGTGGGGTCCGGGTCACGACCAGCGGCCCCGTGCATGCGAGTGGAGATGAGAACAAAGCCAAGGGTTTGCCCTACAGGGGCCCGATCGTGCCAGCAGTGGACGGGCAGGTCCCATCCCCTCACCAAGGAGGAAGAGAAGAGGGATTTTCTGCCCCCGTGCTCTGGATAGTGGTTTCCTGGTGCAGTGTCCCCTGCTGCTTCTTGGGAGCTGGGCAGGAGCTGGGGGTGCAGCACCTTCCTGCTGAGCCCCAGCCCTCCGCATCCCCTGAGGCGTTCCTCTTGCAGGGATGGTTCTTCCCCTACCACTGGGGATGAAAGGACACTTGTGGTGTCCTCGCTGCTCGGAGCACCCTGGGGACACCTCTTGGTGAGGCCTAGCTCAGGGTTAGGGCACCGATCCCCCCTTCTGCAGCTTCAGGGCAGCCCCAGTGCCCATCTGGGCTGCCCGGGCTTGCACAGGGAGGTGCTGTGCACCCAGCCCTGCTCCGCTCCCTCCTGGGCCAGAACTCAGCAGCTGAGGGCACCACATTTCTCCCCAGCGGTTCAAAGGCAGCATCTGGAGCAGCAGCCCCTGCTCACACATGGGAGAGGCCGAGCTCACACCTCCCCTCGGGGCTGCTGCTGGGCTGGGGTCTCTCTGCCGTTGGTGGGGACCCGCAGCCGGTCCCTGCCATGAAGCCTCTGAGGTGGTCATGCCTGGTGCTGGGAGCAGCTCAGAGCCTTGGCGCAGGGACTTGGGGTCTTGGTGGAGCTCTTTGTTCACCCCAAGGACAGCGAGGGCTCAGGGTCTTCCCAGCTCCATGCCCCACCGTGGGCTTTTTCCCTCTTGCAGCAGGACCTTGTATAGCGATGACTTTTTTTCGCCTGCAGAACAAGGAAAGGGAGCAGTGTGTTGTGCACGGGGTCACAGGAGCACGCTGAGCGCAGGGTGGCCTCACGGCGTCGGGTCCACAGCGCATGTGGGGTGTGCAGTGTGGGGCTGTGCCCATGGGGTGCTGCGTCCCAGCCCCGCCGCCCGGCCAGCCCGCTCTGCAGCCACTGCTTCTGTTTTGCAGCCACGAGAGAAGGGCCGGATGCGTTTCCACAGGCTGCAGAACGTGCAGATCGCCCTGGATTTCCTGAAGCAACGGCAGGTAAGGGCTGCGCGGGAGCACGATGGTTACCTGGGGATTTAAGCTGTTGCAGGAGCAGAGCGGGATGGCCGGGGACTCCCTCTCCTGGCTGTGGCTCAGGAAGGCTGTAGAAGCAGCATCTGCCAGTGCTGGGAGTGCATGTCCCAGAGGTGCTGGCTGATGACAGCTCTGTAGAGGGACTTTCCCTTGCAGGTGTTGCAGAACTGTGTGTGCAGTGCAAAATAACGAGTTTCAAACTGAGAAATCGGGCTGCCCTTCTGGACAGGGCAGATGCCCCCTGAGCCTCACCTGCAGCTCCTCAGCAGGTCCCCGCAGCGGGGGCATGCAGCTGAGGCATCTCCCACCGGTGTCAGGGGCATGTCCGTGGGCAGCTGCCTCCTGCTCGGCTCCGCGTGGCCGCAGCCTCCCCACTCAGACCATGGTGCTGCCATGCGGTACTGCCTCTCCATGGCCACGCAGACGTGGTGTCCTGTCCCAGGCTTCAGGAGGTGTTGGTCCTGGAGTGCCCGTGGGACACTGCAGAGCCTCCCGGGCAGGTCTCACCCCGCAGCAGTGGGCAGGTCCCCAGACTTGTTCCTTCTACATGCGAAGCCCCCGCAGCCCCTGGGGCCGGCTCTCTTGTTCTGCCTGTTCTGTCAGGTTCCTCGCACGATGTTTCCCAGCTATGTGGAGGCGATGATAAATTGTACCAATTCCTGCCAAAGCAGAGGTTTTTCTCTCTGCTGGCCCGAGGGCACCGAATACATTTGCGCACATGCCCTGCTCCAGGGAGGGTGAGGCATTTCCAGCCCCCACCTTCCTCCCCAGCCCCTCGATAGAGACATTTTGCCGGGGGATCTGGGGAGCTTGTTTCTCCACTTGGATTAAACGCTTCTTCTTTGAAGCCCGATGGCCTGGTGGCCGAGGGCTTGCCGGGATGCCTCACCCTGGCCAGTGCTGCCAGTGGTTGTGGCCGAGGTGGGCAACAGGGGCTCCACGGGCTGGGGACGGACGAGGAGCCCGAGGTGGGCAGCAGCAGGACAGGGACAGCACTGCAGCTGGTCCCTGGGAGTGCCGGGGCTCGTGCACCCAGTGCCGCAGTGATCTCCGTGCTGCCTGGGGACTGCCTGATTTTAAAACACTCCCGGAGCAAAGCAGAGGGAAAGAACAGCTCCAGAGCCATGCAGTCTGGAGCCTGCTGGGACATGGACCTTTGGTGGATCCTGGTGAGGGCAGAGCCGGGTTATCTGCCTTTGTTAGGGCGGGTTGATTAGCAGCTTGGTTTTGAACCCAAGAGGGAGTTAATAAAGCCTGGCTGTCCTCTTTTAACCATGCTTTGTGGTCTGTAGCTATTAAATTATGCACTAGTGCTTCAGGGCTCTGGGGACGAGGCACTTCTCCACGTGAACTGAAATAAAGCGTTAAGTGCTGGTAAAGCACTTCTGGCTGCCCGACCAGAGCAGGCGAGGGCCGTGAAAAATCCTTCCTTCTGCCGCTGGTGGAGCAGAGGCACCGAGTGGCCTCGTTTTCTTGCTCCTCTGCCCCTTTGGCCAGCCTAGGGACAGAGCGGGGGCTGGGGGGGCTGTGCCCCTCTGAGCGCCTGGGGGTCTGGGGGCAGCCTGGTTGGGGACGGTCCCACCACGCTCATCACCAGGATGGCTGATACGGGATTTTGACCATTTTGCTTCTCTTTCAGGTGAAATTGGTGAACATCCGCAATGACGACATTACAGACGGCAACCCCAAGCTCACCCTGGGGCTCATATGGACGATTATCCTCCACTTCCAGGTAGGCTGCGAGTGCTTTCTGCTGGGGGACATGGGGCCGGTGGGGGGTGTGCTGTATCCCTGGGGCCCTGGCGTCTGTCTGCCCAGACACGTGTGGTGTCTGTCTGTCCTTACACGCGTGTTTTGTGGCAATGCCTGCACGCCCATCAGGGTGGGGGACTCGTGTACATGGCAGCGTCATGGAGACCAGTGCTGGAGAACAGCAGCTCCCTTTTCTCATCATTTCCATAATTAAATCATTAATGATGGGCTGTGTGCTGCGGCCTCCTGCTTGGCACCGAGGGGGTTGGCGGGAGCTGTTTGCTCAGCTGAAGCCTCCAGAGAAGAGCAAGTTCGGAGGGGGCTGGTGGGAACAGGACGAGCTTGTGGCCATGCAGGGGTTGCCACCCCGCAGGTGCTGGCAGTCTTGAGGTGGCCTCGGGCCACGGGGTCCTTCATCGGGATGGAAAATGTCAGCTGAGTGACAACAGCGCAGTGCAGGGATGGGAGAAACTGCCTGACCCTGCCAGGGACCATCTCCAGCAACTGGCTATTACGGATGTTCTTGCAAAACAACCTTTTGTGTCTTTAATAGCCTCAAATTCTCCAGGTGGAGCTGGCTAATTACCCACATGTTGCAGGCACATCCCGGGTCTCGCTGCGTGCAGTGGTGTCAGAGGAGCAAGGCTGGGGCTGTGGGAGGAGGCTGACGGCCGCACGCTGGTGGTTGGTGCCCAGTTGCCCCCTGCGGGCTCCTCCCTGTGGAGCTGGGGCTGCTGGTGCCCTGCTCCCCCTGTGGGGCCCGCTCGTGGTGTGCTGGGAGGTGGCGAGGCACGGGACCGGGACCGCTGTGTCATGGCTGCCTGACGTGTCCTCACTGGCATCTCCCAGGCGAGACTAGTGCTGGCTTTGAGACCTCTTAAGGAAGCTTTTCATTTTCAGAGGATGAGTGTGCAGTCCGCCGGGGAGCTGCTGCCTTGGCTGGGCCGCCAGTACTGGTCGTTACTTCTAAAAACATGACGGCTTTTGGCTTTTGGAGTGAGGGCATGTTTGGCTGTTGCAGAGGGTCAGGGCTGGTGCACTCAGAGGACGTGGCTGTCAGCAGGTGCCTTTTCTGATGATGGAGCATTTCTGGTGGACGGCAGTGTCCCTGCTAACAGGGAGGAGCTGGGGACAGCTGCCCGCATTGTGGCCCCCAGAAGGAGCAGGGTCGTGGTGCTGATGAGTCCCGGTCACGTCTGCTGGGGGTGTCGAGCCCTCCCTTCCCCGACACCTGGGCAGCTGTGCCCTGGTCTGTGATGCCCTGCGAGTGTGTGGGAGAGCGGGGCCAAAGGAGGAGCTGCCCGGGTCCCCATGTGGGTCAGCCCCCGGGTCCCCTACTGGCCCCAGAGGGAGGGGACGCTGCCACTGGGGCGATGGGGGAGCTGGCAGCACTGAGCCTGCGCATCTGGGCACGGCCCCCCGCCATACGAGCCAGATTTTTTCTAGGGCTGCAGCTCCATTGTGAGCCTCTTAATCTCCCATATCCCGGTGCTGCAGCCGGCAGAGCGAGCAGAGCCCTGGGGGGCAGTTTGGCAGTTTGGGGTGGGACGGTGCCAGCGCGGAGCTGCCCCCTTGTCACAGGGCTCTCGGTGTCTGTGGGTCCCTCCTTATTGAGGGTGACCCCTCAATAGTGGCTGACATCAGGTTTGGGCCCCACATCTTTATCTCCTGCCTGTTTGCTGTCTCATCCCTGCTGCTGGCACGTGTTTCTCTGCTCTTAGGGTGCTGCGTGCTCCTTGCACCGGAGCCCTGCCCTGGGGGGCTTTAATGCCCCCTTGGGGCGTGGGCTGCTCTCATAGCCTGTTGGTACCAGAGCCCGCCGCTCCCCGAAGGGTCCCCAGGGCACCCTGACACGTGCCCGCCCGTGCTGCCCCTCGGTGCCTGGAGGCAGAGGAGCCTGGCCGGGGGGGTGGGCACGTGAGGTGGGCTCTTGGGGTTCTTGGGATTTAGGAATTAGGGAGCAATCACAGCTGGTGTGAACATGCCCTCGGAAACACCCCACGGGAGCTGGGGGGCTTCTGTGCTGCTGGGCTCCGCATCCCCGTCCCCATCCGCGTGCATGCAGAGCTGCTCTGGCTCCTCCCTGCTTTTTTCCTATTTCTTTCCCACCCCTTCCTTTATGCTACCTTTGCCAACCTTCCCGTTTTCATTTTTTTTTCCCTTCTCTCCCCACCCCTCCCAGCCTCTCCCTCCCCTTTCCCCGTTTTTCCGTCTGGTTCCTGCTCTCTGTTTGTGTTGGCGAGGGCAGTGCTCCAATTACCTCATATTTGGAGAGAGGGAGCTGCAGCCAATCCGGTCCCTGTCTGCTTTTAGGTCAAGTGATTTCTGAACTGCAGTGAGATGCTTTGAATTTGTCTTGTTGCAGCTCCCAGGCTGTAAGATGGCTGTCTGGAGCAGCGGCGGGGCTGGCGGGCGGGCGCGGATGCGGGGGGCAGTGCGCAGCGCTGCGTGGTGTAAAACGTGCGGCTGAGCCGATGAAGCCGAGACCGGGATTTATTCGGAAGCAGCCGGCAGCCAGCTTCGCTGCATTATTGCCGGCGCTTTCTGCACCGAGGAGATGGGGAATTCTCTGGGCTGCGTTAAAGAGCCGAAAGAAAAGGCTGCCGGAAAGGCTCCCCTGCCCCCCAAAAAAAGGGTCCGTTTCAAACGGAGGCGGAGGGGGAAGAAGAGAGCGGTGCCAGCAGTGGCCGCGGAGGAGGACCAGCCGGCCATGGACGTGGCTGAGGACGACGAGGCTCTGAAGTTGGAGGCAGCCCCGCGGCAGGAGGGCGGAGAGGATCCTGCCGGGAGCCGGCACCGAGGGGCTCTGCTGCCGGGGGTGGGGCCCGGCCTGGGGTGCATCGTGCAGGTGAAGGAGAGGTTTCAGGGGGAAGTTCAGAAAGCTCACCTGGTGCTGGAGCCGCGGCGACGAGGTGCGGAGGTGGCGGGGGATTCCCCGGAGGAGGGCACGACCGTCATCGCCCGGCTGCTGGAGAACCCCGCTGAGCAGGGCTGCGAGAAGGCGGTGAGCTGCCTGGTCCAGCTGCAGCGCAGCGGCACGGGCAGCAGCAGGGCCGTGCTCCTGCCTCTGCGACAGGGCACCGATGGCCTCTGGAGCCACACGGAGGGGCTGCTGTCCCCAGCAAACTCCATGTCTGGAGGGGAGCCAGCGGAGAGCCAGGAGCTGGGAGCCAGCGGCACCCCGGGGACCTGGGGGAGAGGAGACAGCGGCGAGCAAAGTTGGAGCGCTGCATGGACCTGCACCTCTGCTGCGGAGCCAGGCACCATTTCGGAGCTGTCTACGCCGTCCCCCATGGTGGATCAGCTGGAAAACCCCAGTGTGGGGAAGGCACTGGGGTTGCCATTGTACCAGGCCGGGCAAGGCGATGGGCACAGGCTGCCGGCCTCCCGCAGTGAGTCCTCCTTTGGCGGCACAGCGCGCTGCTCCTCGGGGTATGGCAGCGACCCGGCCAAGAGTGCTGGAGCTGGTGGGACCCTGGCATCTCCTCCTGAAGGCAGACACATGCCCGCTGCCCAGGGCCGGGCTCAGATGGGGAGCTCAAGGACGGACAGAGGAATGGTCAGTGTCTGTGGTTACCATTGCCTCCTTTTTGGGGAGTGTGTGGGGGTCCGGCTCAGCAGACCCCAGGTCCTTGCAGTCCCTGGGAATGGTGATCTCTGCAGGGGGCCCTGAGCCCTGAGCACAAGGTGCAGCCTTGTGCTGGGGTTGGGTGGGGTGAAGCTGCTGCAGGAAGGGAAGCTCAGCAGAGCCTCTCCCTCTCCGAGCATCTCCACTGGGTCTCATTTACACAGAGCCCGGAGATGTTGGGCAAGGGGAGCAGGGGGCACCCTGGGGACCAGCCCGTCCTGTCCTTAGCTCCCATCATGGGCAGCCAGAGCCGGTGGGTGCGGGGCAGTGGGTGCTTGGACTCTTGGTGCCATTCCTTTTGCCGTGGGCGATTTGCTTGCTGGAGCTCGCTGCTCTCAGGGCTGCTCACTCGGACGTGAGGCAGGGCTGTCACCTGCCCTTACCCCACTCTGGCTTTGGGTGGCTGGGTGACCACCTGGAGAGCCTGCCTGTGGTCAGCATGGGTGGGAAGAGATGGTGCCGGGGCTGGGGAACATGAGACGTGTCCCCTGGGTTTGTTCTCGTGCTGTGTCCTGGCAGAGGTGCAGCAGAAGCTGGCAGGAGCAGCTGGGAGCAGGACGAGCTCTCCAGGTGGGACCCTGCTGGGTCCAGCACCATGCTGCGGGCAGGATGAGCCCCTTCTGTGCTCAGGGACAGGGTGCTGGGGGCTGCTTCGAAGATGCTTTTAGAGAGACAGGTGAAAGGTGGCAGAGTTGCTTGGAAAGGAAAATGGATTATTTGCCTCTTCTGAGGAGGGTATCCAAGAGGAGGAGCTGATGCTGTGCTTGTCTTTGGAGTCTGTTCCTGCTGTTGGAGGTTGCTCTTTAGGGGATCACAGGGCTGGGTGAATCTGCGCTTGGGCTGGGCCAAGTTCGTCCCACCCCGGGGACAAGTGAGTGTTTGGAAGCGCCAGGAAGGGGCCGTAAGCCCCAGTACCTTGGCTGTGTTCGGACCGTTGTCGCAGCCACGCTTTGGACCTCAGCTGCCAGCCACCAGTTGCATGATGGAGGAGGCTGATGCTGGAAAGGTTGAGGAGGAGCTGGCCCCAGGTTCCAGGTGTTACCTGTCCCTCCTCACTGCTGCTTCCTAAATCTTTGTCCTGACACAGACGTGGGAAGAAAGGAGGGTGGAGCTGGTGCCGCATCCTGCGCCTCCGTAAGCAGCTCCAGGAGGGTCTCCGGCAAGGACGCCCTCGGGGAAAGGCAGCTGGATAACCCTGCTGCTGAGGGACTGAAATAAGGAATTGCTTGAGCTGGTGCAGCCAGGAGCCTCCCTGGTGGACAGCAGAGCAGGCGAGCCCATGCAGAGCACGCGGATGGTCGGGTTTGGGGAGAGCCGGCGGGGAGCTGTGGGTCCCTACTGCGGGCACACGTGGGGGCCCCGGCACGTCACCCACCACAAGCCCTGCGGTGCTGTCCCCGGGGAGCCCTGCCTGGGTCTGGAAGAGTTAACGGCGGTGCTGACAGCGCTGACAAAGAGCGGTTCTGTGCGTGACAGCGGAGCAGGCTCGGAGGGAGGTGAGCTGCAGCATACCAATTACAGCGGGCAGGCAGGAGGAGGCTGTGCTCCTGCAGGACGCAGCCGAGGTTTTCCCCAGCTTCTGTCTTGGGAGAACCGAGCAAAGGGATTTGTCGGGGATGGAGGTAGAGGGGCTCTGAGGGGCCCAGTGTGGCTGCGGACAGGGCTGGGTCCTGCTGCTCCTGGCAGAGCTGGGAGAAGGAACCCAGCGAGCGAGCAGCCGGTTATGGTTACGGTTCCACAGCACCCTGGAAGTATGTGCAGCTCACCCCCCCCCCCTTTGTCTGCTCCGCAATTAAGGCGAGGTAATTCTGCTAATTGGGGAGCTGGGGGGATGGGTGAGGAAAAAGCTGTGTCAATCAGAAATATTCTGGCATGCGGGGACACGTGCGTTTCGTCACGTGCGAGTCTGGGGTTCGCAGCCAGTGCTGTGCTTCTGGAAGGAGTCTGTGATGGTCGGTCCCTTTTGTTGGGAAAGGGGGTCCTGGTACCCAAAAATTGGGTCCCAGTACCCCGGCACCTGTGACTCCAGCCATGGCAAGGCAGAGCAAGGACATGGCAGCCTTCTCCCTTCTTCCCTCTGCCCCTGGGCTCAAGCTGGTGGCCGTGCCCCTGGTGGCCGTGCCCCGAGCAGCTCCGCTGGCTGCAGGAGGCAGCGGCAGACCTGTGCTCCCCAGTTCTCCTCCAACACCCCTAGCGCTGGGTCCTGCTCCTTGGCAGTGGGCTCTGGGCAGAGGAGCAGCACTGGTGAGCTTGGTGGCACCGGTGGGCAGCCAGGGTTTGGTGCCGGGGACCAAATCTATGGGACCAGGCTGCATACAGCCGGCAGCACCCCGTCCCCTGCCAAACCCAGTGGCTGTGCCTCCCCGGTGCCGGGGGCTCTGCTCTGCCCGAACCACACAGCACCCTGGCACGTCCCTGTGGCTCTGGCAGTCCTTCCCCGAGTCCACCAGCTCCAGGCCCCTCTCCCACGTGGCAGACCAAGAGTTTCACCCTGGTTTTCCTGGCAGCTACAGGTCTGGTTCCAGCCCCTAGGAGCTGGAGGCGCCTGGTGGAGCCTTCCCTCCTCCCGCCTCACCCCGCGGCTCTGCCTCCTTGCAGATCTCCGACATCTACATCAGCGGGGAGTCGGGGGACATGTCGGCCAAGGAGAAGCTGCTCCTGTGGACGCAGAAGGTGACCGCAGGGTACATTGGTGTGAAGTGCACCAACTTCTCCTCGTGCTGGAGCGACGGGAAGATGTTCAACGCACTCATCCACAGATACAGGTGGGCAGAGAGGAGCGGTGGAGAGGAGGAGGGTGGGAGGAAGGGCTGGGGTCCTCCTGAGATGCAAGTGAGGCTTGCAGGGTCTCTTTTACCTTGAAACCATCTCCTCTGCCAGGGAGCTGAGGGGTGGGCGCTCAGAAAAAGCCACAAATACGTCAGGTTGCAAGAAAAGCCATCTTCAGCATGGCTGGAGAGGGAGGCAAAAAAAAGCTTTTAAACCAGAGTAGGGAGTGCAGCAGTGTTTTACATGGGAAAGCATCCTCTGGTAGCTGGAAATAGCGCTGCCTTCCCGTGCCACTCTGCTCTGCTTCCCCATGGGGGTGGGCTGGGGGTGCTGCAGCCCAATGTCCCTTGGGGAACCACCGGCTGGGACAGGGACTTGGTGTGAGCCCCTTGGGGCAGCAGTGCCTGTCTGGGGTGCTCTGCCCTGGGCGTCAGGACTCTGCTGTGTGTTTTGCAGGCCAGATTTGGTGGACATGGAGCGGGTGCAGATCCAGAGTAACCGGGAGAACCTGGAGCAAGCCTTTGAGATCGCAGAGCGGCTGGGGGTGACGCGGCTGCTGGACGCTGAAGGTGAGCGGCCAGCGAGAGCGGCTGGGCTGGGGAGAGCCGAGCTCTCTGCCTGCTCCTGCCTCTCATGGCTCTTCTTCTTCCTCTTTGCCAGACGTGGACGTCGCGTCTCCAGATGAGAAGTCTGTGATAACTTATGTGTCTTCAATCTATGATGCCTTTCCCAAAGTCCCTGAGGGAGGAGAAGGGATCAGCGCTATCGTAAGTGATGCTGCTCTGCTCCTGGCCAGGAGGCTGCCCTGCAGCCAGCTGGGATGCTGCGTCCCTGGGGAGTAGGGTTGGGAGGTTTCAGCTTCAGCCACAACAGGCTGGGAACAAGCTCAGGGGGAGGAAGGAGTCTCCCCATCAGTGTGTCTGCCCTCCCGAGCTGCTGGTGGGCCTCAGGGCCATGCCGCTCTCTGTGTCATGCAGATTATCCCCCAGGTTTTGAGTCTTTGGGGAAGCTGTGGGAGGCAGCTTGGGGAGACTGAGCTGGCTTTTAGGGAGCAGCTAGCCAGAAAAGGCCTCCTCCTCCCTCCTGTGCCCAGGTGGCCTCCCAGCAGGGAGGTGCGGGCTGCTGGTCCATGCCACAGCTGCGATGGCACTGCCGGGGTTCTCTCCTTGCTATGGCCGGGAACGCACTGGTCTGGAGGGTTCAGGCTCTGCCCTGTGGGGACCTGCCCACTGGCGGTGCTTGAGCAGGGTGCTCTCCCTCACAGGAGGTCGATTCGAGGTGGCTGGAGTACCAGACCCGCGTGGAGTCCCTCATCTCCTGGATCAAGCAGCACACGATACTTATGTCAGATAAATCCTTCCCCCAGAACCCTGTAGAGTTAAAGGTAGGTCCTGGGCAAGGTCCCCCTGCAGAATTCCGTGTCCTCGGCGCCAAGAGCCAAGCAGTGGCATTCCCCGGGGTGGTTTCTGATGCAACCTTTCTCATCCCAGGCACTTTATAACCAATACATACACTTCAAAGAAACTGAAATTCCAGCGAGAGAGCAGGAAAAAGGAAGGATAGAGGAGCTCTACAAACTGTTAGAGGTAAGATTTGTCATAGCTACCCAGAGGTTTGTAGGTGGGAGTGTTGTGCTTTTAGCAAGACTAAAGTGTGCTCACTTCAGGTTTATTTTGGATTAGAGAAGTGGAAATAACCCTCAGGGCAAATTATTTAGCAAGTAGCACTCAGCAGGAGCGGAGGCAGAGCTGTTGCCTCATAGCCCCACTTTCTTTGCTGGAGTCTGTCTCTGGCCAGCTCAAGCAGGAGGAATGAAATGCCATTCTGGTGGTGTTTTCTCCAGGTATGGATTGAATTTGGGCGCATCAAGTTGCCTCAGGGGTACCACCCCAACGATGTGGAGGAGGAGTGGGGCAAGCTGATCATAGAGATGCTGGAGCGCGAGAAGCTCCTGCGGCCAGCGGTGGAGAGGTCGGTGCTGCGCCCGCCACGGGCAGAGCCCTGCGGGGACACCCCCTGCGCCCCTGCCTGGGGGGGTGTCCCAAAGCGTTTCTCATTCTCTTCCCTCTGTCGTCACAGGCTGGAGTTGCTGCTACAAATCGCGAACAAAATCCAGAATGGTGCTCTGAGCTGTGAAGAAAAACTCACTCTTGCGAAGAACACACTGCAAGCTGTGAGTGGGGGGTGTTATTTCCCTCCTGGTGGTTTTTCTTCTGCCTCTTCTTTTATGCCCATCTCTGTTCCTCTCTTTGTGTGGGGTGGGGGGTTCCTCGGGCAGCTTTCTTTGCCTGTGATGCTGAGCCCCTCGCAGCAGGACTGTAGGTGTGCAGGTGGATACCCGGTGGTCTGTAGCACAAGGATCCTGGGGACAGACAGGCTGCTGCTGGCAGTGCAGCTAGCGAGGCTGGACCTCTGCAGAGCTGCTGGCTTGGAAGAGAACTACAGTTCTGGGATAGCTTCTGGTATCATAAGGCTTAAAAAATAAAATAAAATAAAATAAAATAAAATAAAATAAAATAAAATAAAATAAAATAAAATAAAAAGCTTTTTTTCTCTAAAAGAGTGGCAGAAAAAACTTGGTGGCAGACTGTAGCTACCTGGGTGTGGAGTACATTTCAGAAGAGTGAGCGTTTTGTTCTGGGAGAAAGAGGTGCAGTGAGGAGCAAGGGTTGGGTGCAACTGGTTGAACCCAAGCAAGAAACGAGGTACCCATTTAATAGCAGTCACTAACTGCAGGGAGCCTACATCATGAACAATTTTCAGTTCATCAGCAGAAGCTGTTCTAAAGGGGATGTCCTGGGTGCTGTGTGAGTTAGGAGTGGATGTTCCTCCATTTGAGTCAAGCTTGAGGATGAAAAGCTCCTTTCAGTCTTGAAGTCAGTGCTGGGTTTCCACCCCAGTCTCTCTGCCTCTGCCCGTGTGCCTGGGCTGGAGGGGACCCAGCCCTCAGGCTCCTCTGTCTCGGTGCAGGACGCCGCTCACCTGGAGTCTGGCCAGCCGGTGCAGTACGAGTCCGACGTGGTCATGTACCTGCAGGAGTGCGAGGGGCTCATCCACCAGCTGCAGGTGGATGTGCAGATCCTCCGGGATGAGAACTACTACCAGCTGGAGGAGCTGGTGTTCAGGTGAGAGGAGCTATGGCTCACACAGCCCACGCCTGGAGCAGCGTGTGCAGGCTCCTCCGCACTGCTGTGGGGAGGGAGGGCGCGTACGTGCCAGGAGGCAGTGCAGCACCAGCCCCGTCTGCTCACACGTGCCTTGTTTGTTCTGCCAGGATCATGCGGCTGCAAGACGAGCTGGTGACACTGAGGCTCGAGTGCACCAACCTGTACAGGAAAGGCCACTTCTCCACCCTGGAGTTGGCGCCTGCTTCCACGCTGAGCACCACGCACGTGAAGGGCGAGCCTCTGACCAAAGGGCTGCACACCTCCTCTGCCTCCTGGTTCCGGAAACCCATGACCAGGACAGAGCTCGTGGCCATCTCCTCTTCCGAAGATGAAGGCAGCCTCCGCTTCGTGTACGAGCTGCTAGCCTGGGTGGAGGAAATGCAGGTGAGCGCCGTCTCTCTGCATCCCCAGACCAGACCGAGTTAGCTGCCTGCCTCCCCTCATGCTGGTGAGGGAAGGTGAGAAGCTGGAGAAGACTGAAGATGGCCTGGAGTTGCTTTTTTTCCTGCCTTTATCTGCAAATAGTAATTGTTTTGATGGATCAGAGTTTCTGGAGAGCACTGATGCTTTTGTCTTGAGTTTGGCCTCTTGTGATCCCATTTTTCAGCAGATATTGGAAAAACCTACAAGGACTGATGTGATGTTTGTTGCCTCTTCAGTGACCTAGGAGTTTCCTTGCCCTCGGGTCCGTTTGAGATAGCACTCCTGCTCTGCAGGAGCTTGACTTGGACCTCTTGGCCTGTTTCAGATGAGGCTGGAGCGGGCAGAGTGGGGCAGCGACCTGCCGAGCGTGGAAGCCCAGCTGGAGGCGCAGCGGCACATCCATGCCAGCGTGGAGGACTTGGGCTCCAGCGTCAAGGAGGCCCGCGTGTATGAGGTATGGTGCTGTGCATGGGGTGACGCTGGGCCTCGCACTGCGCTTGGAAAGGGGAGGGCATCGGGGTGTCACTTTTGTGGGTGAAAGTGGCTGGGGTAGATTTTCTTTTAAGGACAGAGCTTGTGAATGATGCTGGGCTGGTGTAAGAGACTGCTGCCCCGAGCCATCCTCTCTTCCTCTTGCACATACAGAGCTGGGGAGAAAGATTTGGAGGTGGGGTTTTAAAGGACGCTGTCCTGCACCAGGTAACAGGAACGCTTTCATCCTTCAGGGTAAAATGTCTCAGAATTTCCGTGCCAGCTACACAGAGACGCTTGGCAAGCTGGAGACACAGTACTGCAAACTGATGGTGAGTGGGCTTCGTGTGCACTTCGAGCAACGTCCCCCAATGCAGGGGGGTGCCCGGTCTGTCCTGGCCACGCAGGTCGAGCATCCCTGCCCTGCTAAGGAGGCTGGGGAAACCACTTGTCTTCCAAGCAGGACAGAGGAGCTGTGTGTCTCTGCCCGAGGCTCAGCCCCTGCTCCCAGAGCTCATACACGGGTCACTTTGTTGTGTTCAGGAAACCTCGAGCTTCCGACTGAGACACCTGCAGAGCTTGCATGGGTTTGTGTCTCGGGCCACTGCTGAGCTGATTTGGCTGAATGAGAAGGAAGAAGAGGAGCTGGCATATGACTGGAGTGACAACAATCCAAACATTGCAGCCAAGAGAAACTACTTCTCGGTGAGTGAGTGGCCCGGTGCTGGGCTGGCAGGATGGGTGCTCTGTGGATTACACTGCTCCGCTCTTGAGATACTCAGGCACCTTCAGCTACTTGCACAAGTCCCCAGAGGTAGCACGCTCCTTCCCAAGTCACTGAGCTTGTAGCTCCTGAGCACAGCTGATAAAAGATCTCTCCCTAGAGCTGAAGGCACAGAAAAGCGTCTGTTTTAATTGAGCATCAGTGCATCAGTTGAAAAGTCATCAAAGGATTTCTTTTAGCACCGCTTGAAACTAAGGACATGCTTATGTAGTAAAAAAAGAGTCTGGGCTAAAGAGGAAAATTGATTCCTCTTTAAAGCAGTATAAATAAATCGCTGTCTTTCCACAATTGTAATGTTTGGAACTGGAGAGGTCCCTGGGCAGGTTTCCAGCATCTGTGTTAAGTCTGCCCCGTGTGTTTGGTGCAGGAGGCATCCTGATGGGAAACGGCTGTGCTGCTCTGACAAGCCTTGCTGGTTTCCTATCGGCAGCTGAGATCTGCTGATGTTTACTGCAGTGCTCTGTTACCGCTTGTTTTATTAGCTGGCCACGTGCTCTGAGAGCAGGCTGCTTTTGATAGCCAAGATTTGGCCTTTGCTCATGTCCTTCACACAGGAGCTGACGATGGAGCTGGAAGAGAAGCAGGACATCTTGCGGTCCCTGCAGGACACAGCTGAGCTGCTGTCCCTGGAGAACCACCCCGCCAAGCAAACTGTAGAGGTGAGCAGGCAGGGGGGGAACTGGGGGGAGCCAACCTGGCATGGCCCTGGGGATGCGCGGAGCTGCTGCCCTGCCCCACTGGGCCCTCACAGGCTCTCAGAGCTGGTGGCGTTTTGTGGTGGCAGAGCCATGACAGAGCTGTTTTAATCTGGGGACACAGAAATGTAAAGCCATTCCCAAACATGCCCTGCCTGGTGATGAGGCACCGATAAGCTTGTGCAGAGCACGAGCCCCCTCCAGCACCGTGGGGCTGCAGGGAATGGTCGCGGCTCCTGGGGGTCGCCCCGTTTCTCATTTTTGTGGTGGTGAAGCAGAGAGCTGTGGGGACACGCTGCGTCCAGCGCGTGTTTTGCTGGCAGGCAGGCAGGCAGAAGGCAAACCTGCATCTGCAGCAGCCCCCGGTGTGTGCCGGTTCCCGGTCTGCCTTCTCGTGCTCTGTGTCTGCGTCCAAACAATCCTGGCTGCAGCCAGATCTTGCCCATCTATGTACATCCACCGGCGGCAGCGCTGTCCTTCCTGTGACCCTCCTGCTGGGAAGCGCTCATCACTCACTGCTGTTTGCGTGTTTCCCAGGCCTACAGCGCTGCTGTGCAGACTCAGTGGCAGTGGATTAAGCAACTCTGCCTGTGTGTGGAACAGCACGTGAAGGAGAACGCTGCCTATTTCCAGGTATGCAGGAGGGGAGCCCCACATTCCCCCGCGGCACGAGTGGGCTGCGATGGAGCAGCTGCTGCATCCTGGTGCATCAGCTTCGTACTCTGCGTGCCCGTTTGTGGGAGAGCAGAGTGAGATATAGTGTGGGAGAACAAGTGAGATAGGTGGTGGGTAGCCTGCTCTCACTGAATATCTCACTTGGGCCAGAGGGCTCAGCTTCTGTGCGGTTCTGGCCATCTGTGTGGGATGCTCATGGCTCCTGCAGTGCTACCAAACAGCGGGAGGGTGCTGCTCGCTGAGGTTTTGGGGTGGTCTCCAGTAGAGCTGGGAGTTGCTGATGGGGGCGGGCTGAGTGGTGTAGGTTTCTGTGACGCTCTTTGGCTTTTCAGTTCTTCAGCGATGCCCGGGAGTCGGAGACGTACCTGCGCAACCTGCAGGACTCCATCAAAAGGAAGTATTCTTGCGACCACAACACGAGCCTGACACGGCTGGAGGACCTGCTGCAGGACTCCATGGTGGGTTTGCTGAAGTCCCTGTCGCCCCAGGTGGGCAGCACCTGCCCTGCTCCACTGCAGCAGCGCTGGTCGTGGCCCTCTCGCTTTCCAGCGAAAATGGAGTGCATTTGATCCCCTCTGTGACAGTTTCACATAATGGCTGTGCCCATCTCGGTCCATCTCCTTCATTCCAGTGGAGCTGCTGTGTGCCGATGTACACGGCCGTGGGGCGCAGGCTGTGTGTGACCTGCCTGCACCGCCGCGTGCGCTGAACGCTGCTGCTGAGAGCTGGGCCTTGGTGGCTGCAGGAGGGGACAGGTCCTTGTTTAGGGGCACTTGCCACCATCTTCCTGTGCCCCTTGGTAAAGAGCAGTGGCAAGTGCTGTCTGTGTGAGGCCGTAGGTAGAGACTTGGAGAACAAAATGTCTGAGCTAGTTCTCCCATCGGTGCCTGCCCACAGCTGCGTGGCAGTGGCCGTGTTCTGCTGGCAGAGGCATCCCATGGACCTGAAACCTGCTGTCATTACCTGCTGCTTCTTAGCAGCTCGTTAGCTCCCTCAGAGCATGGTGGTAGGAGGAGAAGCTCTACTCTTTGCATAGACCGAATCTGCCATGAATCCCTTGCACCATGGCAGTGGGTGGTGGGTAGCCAAGCCTCAGATGGGGTTTGAAGACATGGACAGGGAGGATTTGGGCTGTGAGTTAACCTCAGCCCTGATGGAACATCAGGGAGGTTAAATCTGTGTGTGATGGCTGGTGGCTGCTTTGGTTTTACTTTTGGTGGACTCCACTGCTGTGCAATGTGTCTGCAGGGAGGCTGCGATGCCACCGCTGGCTGCTCACAATAGGTGCAGCAGCTGGGCCAGGGCTCGCTGGCCCCTATCCTGCAGGCTCGGGGGTCCTGTCCTCTCTGTCACAGTCCCAGGGCCGTCCTGCTCTGTCCTGCAGGGTTTCCAGGACGTGGAGCAGCCCACAGGGCTCTCCAAGCCATGTTTGGCAGCCCTGGGACACAGCCGGCGGGCGGGAGAGGCTGGTGCTGGAGAGCGTCCACAGGGTCAGGACTGGGGCAGCTGCCCCAGCTCAGCTTTATTTCTCTTTCTTACCTAATGAGTTAAAGTTGTATTTCTTCCAATCATGCTCCCGGGGACAGGCACAGGTAGTTTAATCATTTCTTCTTTTTTTTGTTTGTTTTTTACCATTAAATTATCCTCCACTGTTCTTAGCACACTAACCAACCCTGAGAGTACAAAGCATGAGGGAGAGCTTTTGTCTGGGATCCTTTTTAACCTCTGCAGCCAGATCAGGCTAGCTGCAACTAATCACACGAGCTTCCAGTGTCGTGATCCGCACAAATCTCCATCAGTGGCCGGAGGTTGTTCCGTGGGAGCTTTGCCACCAGTACCCTGGGTTGTCCCATCTCCGAACCCAGCAGGGACTTGTGGGAGTCACTCACACAACGTGTCCCTCCAGCCAGCAAATTTCTGCCTAAATCCAGAGACCTGTGCGATCACTCCACCACTAGCCACTTCTCCTGATATGTTTTACCCACATAATTCATCGTATCCCCATTCCAGCCGTTGATTTAAACACGCCTTCATCCTTTGCTTTAGAAAAGGGAGCATGCTTCTGTGGTGTCTACTCCAGGCAACTCGGTGTCCCTGGCTTTGGGCTGGGGCTTGTCCTGCTCTTTGCCATTTAAATCTCCTGGGACTTTCATTTTGGTGTATGCTGTGTTCTCTCTTTTTTTTTTTTTTTCCCTTTTGAAAGACAGTGTCTTCTTGTCCTAGCAGCAAAAGAGCCAGAGGCGTGCATGCAGCTTGGCAGGGCAGTGGGAGGAGTAGTGGAGAGGTCCCAGCCCAAGCTGAACTCTTTTCCCTTCCACCTTTCCTCCCACCCTGTCTCTCCTGACCCCTTCTTCCCATCCCGGTCAGGGCAGCCAGCTCCTCCCTACGTGGTTGTTCAGCCTCTTGAAGGCCGGCGTTGGGGCAGGGGGTGCCGAGGTGCTTGAGAGAAAAGTCCTCTCCTCCTCGTCCTCGAGCAACCCATGCTTCGTTCTTCTTCCTGCCAGGACGAGAAGGAGCAGCTCATCCAGTCAAAGAGCTCCGTCGCCAGCCTGGTGGGCCGCTCCAAAACCATTGTGCAGCTCAGGCCCAGGAACCCGGAGCACCTCGTGAAGAGCACGATCCCCATCAAGGCTGTCTGTGACTATCGGCAGATCGAGGTGAGGGCTGGGAGGTGTTGGCAAGGCTCCAAGCAAGCATCCAAGAACGAGGCAGAGGAGTGCTGCCTGTGATGGTTTAGGACCAGTTTGTCTGTCAATGACAAGCAGGAATGGAGTGGGAAGAGGGAAGGAGGGAAGTAGCTGGCTGGTTCTCCTGGAGGAGACTTCCACATCTCAGATTTATTCTGGGCAGGAGTTAAAGTCCTTCTCCTCGAGGAGGGTGAACTTCACCCACCTCAGCCAAACCAAGAACATGGGTGGCAGCCAGCTTTGTTTGATTTCCTAGCACCTTCCTCTCCAGACAGTGCATGCTGTGCTGCTGGGCAGCGTAATCTGCTTTTGCTTGATGAAATGGAGCCGTGTTCATGGGGGCTGGCCATCCTCCGCGGGACAGGGCTGGCAGCAAGGGCAGGTGCGAGCAGCCCTGCTGCCGGCTCTGACGGGCTGGGTGTTGGTGCCGCTGCAGATCACCATCTGCAGGAACGACGAGTGCGTGCTGGAAGACAACTCCCAGAGAACCAAGTGGAAGGTGATCAGCCCCACAGGGAACGAGGCCATGGTGCCCTCGGTGTGCTTCTTGATCCCCCCTCCCAACAAAGAGGCCATCGAGGTGGCCAACAGGTAATTTGCTGGTCTCTGCTGCAGGGGAATTCCAGGGGTGCAGGGACCCCTTGCACGGTGGTTATTTACTTTTCAGAGGTCTGCTGTGCTGGAGGCAGGGGAAAACATCCCTGCCTGGTCTTTGGTCAGCATGAATTGCAAGAGGCAGGGTGATGGCATGGTAGGAGCAGCTCCTTGTGGGAAGGAGCCGGGGTGGCGGAACAGGGGTGAGTGAAGGAAGGAATCCCTTGTGGATATAGGGCTGCAAACTCTGTCACAGTGACTGCTCTGGTAGCTTGTAAAAGAACAAATACTGGTTTGGAAGGGGAGACTCCTGGAGGGAACTCCAGCACTGAGCAGCAGGAAGGCAGGACTGTCGCTGTAGGCTGGGATTGCTGGCGTGGTGGGCTGCTGCTTCCAGTGGTGGCCGGCATGAACAGCGTCAGGACTGGTGTGCTGGGGAGGTCTGGGGCTGACAGATCTGCTCCTTCCCTTCATAGGGTTGAACAATTGTACCAGAAAGTGATGGCTCTCTGGCACCAGCTCCACATGAACACAAAGAGCCTCATCTCCTGGAACTACCTGCGGAAGGACATCGCCTTGGTGCAAAGCTTCAGCATGGAAAAGGTACGGTAGAAATTTCTGTGTGCCTGGCTCCTGAGCTGCACTGCTGCACTGCCGGCTTTCCTCACGTGGATGGGCATGAAAAGAAGTGTTAAAGGGAAGAGCAGAGACCACAAGGACCATGAAGCCAAGGGTCTTTGAGTGGGATTCAGCACAAAATGATTATGTTTTTTCCAAGTAAAAACGTTTGCACTGAACTGTAATAAGAATAAGAGATTGTGGACTTAGCATTTCACTGGGGAGTGAGCAAGGCTGGAGGGAGATGCGAGGCTAGTATGGAGGAGCTTGCCTTTTCTCCTCAGAAGAGAAAATACTTGGCAAATGGAAGTGCTGCAGCTGGGAGGCTGGCTTCAGGTGATCTGCAGGAGGCTGGAAATGGATGTTGCTTTTCCACTTGCAGCTCAGATCCCTAGCTCAAGGGGAGTGCCAGCAAGCCATGAGGAGCCTCCAGGCGCACTACGAGGACTTCCTGCAGGACAGCCGGGACTCGGAGCTCTTCTCGGTGTCAGACCGGCTGCGCTTGGAGGAAGAAGTGGAGTCTTCCAAGGAACACATCCGACAGCTGCTGGAGTCCATGGAGAATGGTAAGCTTCACAGGGCTGATGGATTAACCAGGAGCTGTGGGGACTAATAAACAAAGGATTTAGAGACGGCTTCATTTTCTCATTTTTTTCTGAGCTGGCTGGATGATGGTGTGTGCAGCTGCTCTACTTATTCCTCCATCCATTCAAATGCTCAGCCTTTGTCCGGTGATGTTCCTGCAGAGCAGGCTTGGGCTTTGCATATTCAGGTTAACTGCCAAGTCCTCTTATCCTAACATTGTTGGAGATGAGTTTAGTCAGTAGTCGGGACACATTCTGAGCACAGAGCCCTCTCCGTGTTCAGTCAAAAACAAAATGTTTTTGGCAGCCGCAGTCCCAGTGTTCAGAGCTGGGGGCACGGCAGGACCGAGTCCCACTGGGACTGGGGGCCTTAGCTTTGCCACGTGAGGTGTCCTGTGGCTGGGCTTGTTATCAGCACTGTTTGAATGAGTTGACTTGATTCACTTGATTCACTTGATTTTCCACCTGAGCTGAGACCCCCAGCACCTCAGTGCTGCGCGTGGCTCCGGGGCTCCAGGAAGGAACTTAGCAGGGCTGAGAGCTGCTCTTTTGGTTTGTCTGTGATGTGCAGAAGACAAGGATGAGACTGTTGCCAGAACGTATCTCTCTGAGCTCAAGAACATCCGTCTGCGCCTGGAGGAGTGTGAGCAGCGACTCGTGAGCCGCATCCAGTCCCCCAGCAGCACCCGAGCAGATGGTGATAGCATCCAGGAGAACATCCTCCGCATCGCCGAGCAGGAGGTCAGTGCTGCTGAGAGCCACGGAGGGGAGAGCTGCTCATGGCTTGTGCCTGGACTGGCTTTACCTTCTCCGTGCTGAATGTGTGGGCAGTGGGTGCCTGCCTCTGCAGCGTTCGAGGGGATCTTGCACAGAAAGCACACAGGAAATCAAGCGAACTTCCTGCTTGATTTCATCCCTGTCCACAGGACAATCCTGCTTTTCTCTGCCTGCTTGGGCGCCCCTTTCATGTTCGTTCCCTTCCTTCCACAGCGTGTGCAGGAGGATCTGCAGAGGCTCAAATCCGACCTGCGGTACGTTTCTGAGAGATGTTACAGCTTCCTCGACAAAGCTCCTGCTGGGTCCAGCACGCCACATTTGCGTTCTGAACTTGACTTGGTGGTGAACAAGATGGACCAGATGTACGGGCTGTCTTCCATCTACCTGGACAAGTGAGTTGGGACCTGCCTTTGTTCGTGGGTACTTTTTTGTACCCGACTCTGCTACAAACCTTTCTTCTGTTTCTCTAACCCAACAATTTGTGTTGAGCGCCATCAGTCTGCGGCAGGTGGTGCAGACAGCCTCACAGTCAAGAGGATCTCTGCCAAATTTTGGGTGTCAATGTGCTGTCTCTCTCTGATTTGCCAGGTTGAAGACAGTTGATGTCATTATTCGTAGCACCCAAGGAGCAGAGTCTCTGGTCAAAGGATATGAGGTCAAGCTGAGCCAGGAGGAGGCTGTCCCAGCTGACCTGACAGCTATTCAGTCGCACAGAACTGCCCTACAGGTTGGTGTTGTTCACTTCAAAGTGTGCAGGGAGAAACCAGCCAGTGCTTCGGTGTTTGTCAAGCAGGGTCCTTCCCTTTCTGTGCTGAATTTATGTTGTGTGCTCTTTTTTCTTGCCCAAAATAGCTGCCAGGGAGGTTTTGTCCTCCTTATGTGATCCCCTATTGCTCTGTAAAGGTAAAGGAGCTGCTATGGCCTTGTGCTTTCACTTGTAGGGCACAAGCTAATATATATGAACATCTTGGCAGCTATGTGTCCACTGCTCTAAGACGGGCTGGTGATCCAATCTGACTTGCTCCAAGCTGGCAACATGCTCCCCTCCATTTGGCATCTCCTAAGTCTGTAATCAGCTTGTTCTTTGCAGCTTTCTCAGGATTTTCAGCTACAGAAAGCAGAAAATCTCTGATTTAATGGCAGCCTTAGGGGAAGCTGTGTGTTCTGTTTTCCTTAAAGTTAAACTCAAGCTGTCTCTTGCTGTTTTTTGAAGCAATGGCTTGGGGAAGTGAAGGATAAGAGCTCCGTGTTCTCCGTGCTCAAGGAGGAGATGGCAAAGGCGAAGGCAGTGGGGGAGCAGCTGTACCAGCTAAGGCAGGAGCGCAGCATCGACCTCGAGCGCTTTCAGGAGAAGGAAAGCCAGCTGTGGGATCGCTGGCAGAGAGTCTGCACCCAGATTGAGACCCGGTGAGAAACCTGCCTCCATTTGCAGAATTGCTTTCATGCTTCAGCTGAGAGCTTCGGCCAGCTGCTTTGCAGTGATACGTTTCCAGCTGGGAGTCCCACTGGGGACTGGGATATCCCTATAGCCTGCAGCAGGTCTTCACCCTCCTCTTGTCCTGATTCTCCTTTCAGCCACACAGAGCTGGAAAGCATCCAGGAGGTGCTGAGCGATTACCGGCAGTGCCACAGCGCCCTAATCCAGTGGATCGAGGAGATCACCATCCAGCAGGAGCTGATGAAACCTGGGCAGGCGGAGGACAGCCGGGTGCTGTCGGAGCAGCTGAGCCAGCAAACGGTGAGACAGGAGCTTGAGATGTCTTGACAGCGTGGTCACTGCAGTGATCGTGTCTTTTTTTTCCATCTGTAAGCTTGAAAACATGAATGCTTTAAGGCATGTGAAATGTGGTGGGGAAGAGAATGCAGGCCTGAGCTGTCCGAGAAGCAGAGAAGCTGCTTAACTTGAGGTGGAAATGGGCCTTGCATTAAAAAAAAAAATGAGTCTTTAAGGCTTCACTAAAAAGGACAGGGACTGAAATTCAGCACATTTCACCTGCGGCAGTCATCTTGACAACCATTTTTGCTTTGAATTTTGTTGAAGGCTTTGGCAGCAGAAATTGAGAAAAATCAAGCCAAACTGGACCAGTGTCAGAAATTCTCCCAGCAATACTCGGCTGCTGTCAAGGTATGGGCTCCTTCCTAAACCTAGGGCACAGTTGGCTGGGCAGAAACAGCCCCAGGACAGTTTGCATCTTGCATGCTCTTAACTTTGGGCATGAGCAGCAGAGATCCGACTGTGTGTGCAGGCAAAACCGAAGGAATTAGAGATCCGAGGGTATGAAGGAAGTGACAGTAACATCTTTCTCTCCACCCTGGTTTCCTTTGCAGGACTATGAGTTGCAGCTCATGACATACCGGGCATTTGTGGAGTCACAGCAGAAGTCCCCCATGAAACGTCGGCGCATGCTCTCATCCTCAGACACCATCACGCAGGAGGTGGGAACGCGTCTGCGCCCCTTGTGAGGGGCAGTGGTACAGGGGGGTTCCTCTACTCTGAGCAAATCGCCAAGCAGTCTCTGTGGAAAGAGCTCCTTTCTGCTGAACTCTCTGTATAAATAAAGTTTCCACCCTCGCTGTTTTTTCCAATAGCCAGAGAGGATGGCTTAGTGCTCTAAGCACCAGGTATGAAATACCTAGACTCCTGGGAACCCCTGGGTCAAATCCAGCAGGGTCGGCTCAGCCCTTCGGCCCAGCGAGGTAAATAACCAGAGCGCCATGCAGCATTACTGTGTGTGCATCTTTGGGATGAGCCCTTTAGAGACTGAGCTCCTGTCTGCTCCATGTGGATTTTAAAGATCCCAGTGGCCCTCTTTGTAAGAGTTGAGCACCCGCCCCAGTGTCTGTGACCAGAGTCTTCCCTTCACTCCAGTGTTGTGCAGCATGCCGTGTGTGGCCACATCCCTCCCCTCCAGAGCTGCTGCATTTCAGTGGTGCTATACTGGGTCTGCGAGGTGCCTGGGGATCTTCTCAAGGGAGAGATGGTGCATCCCTGTCGTGTACTGTATGGTACGTTGCACTGAATCACTGGTTGTGACCGATGCGTCCTGTTTCTCCATCTCTCCCTTTGCAGTTCATGGATTTGCGGACTCGCTATACAGCTCTGGTGACACTAACCACACAGCATGTGAAGTACATCAGCGATGCTCTGCGGCGCCTGGAGGAAGAGGAGGTAAGGGTACTGAATGGAACTGAACTGCATTCAAATCGTCCAGGCTCGTTTCCTGGCACCCCAAGGATGCTGCTTTGCCTCTCTGATATCCACCCTCAGCTTTTCAGTTCCACGTTTAGGTTGTGTCTCAGGTGCTGCTCCTAAGAGCCTCTCTGCCTCTGGACAGCTGGGACCCCCTTGACATGGTTGTCTTTCTCCTCCTCTGTTTGCAGAAAGTAGTGGAGGAAGAGAAGCAGGAGCATGTGGACAAGGTGAAGGAGCTCCTGGGCTGGGCCTCGGGCTTGAGGCAGAGCGTGCAAGGCAGGACGGCTGCTGCCAGGAGCAGCAGAGAGCTGGGCGACATCGAGAAGTCCATCTCAGAGCAGCAGGTAAACACAGGGCCTTCTCTGTCCATCTCTGACCAATGCATGTTACATGTGCCTGTCCTTGTTGTATCACGGCATTATTCTGCTTCCAGGAGAGCTTTTCTACATCTCTAATGACCAAAAGCCCCAAGGCTTTCTATGGAATGCTTTGTGAGGGCAACTGTGAGGCTTTTTGTTTAACTTCAGCTCTTTTTCCACAGCTGAATTAAGCTACCTTGTGCTTTTTCAACAGGCCCTCAATGAGGAGCTGGCTGCGAAGAAGGAGCAGGTCTCTGAGGCCATCAAAACTTCACAAATCTTCCTGGCAAAGCACAGCCACAAGTGAGTGCAGCCTGAGGAGGGAGGGAGGCAGGGGAAGCAGAGGGGGGAGCTGAGTTACCTTGAGGTGGGTGCTGGTGGGCTGCTGTCCTCAGAGCCCAGTGCCTGATTGCCATTGAAAACAGTGCCTAGCTACACGGGAAAGTGGCCATTTTTCTCATCTGCAACAACTATGAACTACAAAACCTGTTTATTTTGTTGGGACAATACTAATCTACTTTAGTAGTGAACCAACCCCAAATATTTGGGGATTTGGTCATTATAATGCAGGTCAGCCTTTGCCGAGCACAATTACTCTGCCTCATTTTCACTGTGCCAGGCAAAAAGTAGGGCAGTATGAAGAGGAGGCTCATTGTGGGTTTAGCCTTTTCCTTCATGAGAAAACTTTGTTCATTCTTGGGAGCTGGGAGATGGTTTGTGTAACTTCCCTTAGAGTTTTTCCTTTCACTTGCAGGCTTTCCCATCAGGAGAGGGAACAGATTTCTGCTCAGATCGCTGCTCTGAAGGACACCTACCAGGCGCTCTGCAGTGACTCCTCGGAGCAGCTCCAGCAGCTCCAGAGCCAGCTGGCTCAGGAGACAGAGCACAAGGTACTGGTCCCCACTCGGCCCGCTGGCCACACGGCACAGGGCTCTCCTCAGGGTGTGAACACGGTTGTGCTCGGTTGTGTGTCTCATGGCCACCAGCCACTCTGCCCGTCAGCTTTCTTACTTGCATGTGGTTGCCTCCCATCTCTTCTGTCCATGACCTGAAGTGTCTGGGCTGGGGTGGCCACTGGTGGCCGAGCAGGAGACGTTGACCTGCTGCTGTAGGTCACTGAGAGGGAGCTGTCCTTTGCGATGCTTTCAGTCAGAGCTGTGTCTTGTGCAAAAAGGTTGGCTTGCTCACATGGTGGGCAAAGAGGAAAATGGAGTTCTGTCCTGAAAGTGGTGCCCTTGGCAAGCCTGTCTCCTCAAGTAATGCCTGTGCAGTGTTTAACCAGGGAGGGCTGGGGCTCGCAGGCGGCCCACATGCAGGAGGCACATGAAGGTGGGTTTCTGCAGAAGCACGTGTGCCTCTGTGGCCTCACGCATCTCAGGGCCTGGTGAGGGATTTGTTTGGGTTGTGCCTCAATGAAGTTGCCCTCCAAGTGGAAGGGGACTGCGTTGTCCCACCAGGCCCCCAGCAAACACGGTTTCTGCACTGCCCCCAGCTGGGCCCTGTGGGCTCAGTGCTCCTGCCAGTCCTGTGGGGTAGGGGAGCTCCAGACGCGTCCTTACTGCCTCTGTACTGGTGTGAGCTGTCCTCAGTCATTCACAGATATACATGTACGTGTTATATAAGTGTATATACATGTGTCAATGGATATATTTGTGTGTTTGCTTGCTGGCTCCCTGTACTCTGAAGCAACGGCCTACTCAAATCTGGATATGGTGCGGGTTTGGGCTGCTGGGTCCGTGAGTGAAGCCCTGCTCTAGCAGATCAGGGGAAGATGGGGATAGGGCTGCTTATCTTAGATCTGTATCTACAGCTTTCACTTACGAATACGGCATCTCCCTTTTGAACTGGGCTTTCCAACACATTTTGTCTGTCACCCTGCGAGTCCCGTTAGCCCGTCTGGCAGAGTGAGCCTGCTCCAGGTGGTGGTCACGGCTCAGCCATCACAGCTTCAACACCTCTGCCACTCCTGCAGCTGAGAGAAGCCTGCCAGTGGAAAGGACGCTGTTCCCTTTCCCTTTTCCTCCCTCCTGGGCAGGAAAATGACCTTGGTGTGCAAGCTTTCTCCTGGTCTCGCTGGGCCATTTCCCTGCAGCAGGAGTGTGCTGTAGGGCTCAAGTCAGAATAGTTTTCACTCACGCTCTTGACGAAGCCCAGGAAAAGAAACAAGGTGGCACTATGGCTCCACCATACATTCTTGGCCCATATATGAGATTATTACATGGCTGTTGTGTGGTACAGTTGCTTCATTGTACAGGGAGCATGAAGGACTCTTAACATTTGCTTGCTGGAAACATCCAATTGTCAAGACAAGTTATAAAATTAAAAAGAAAAAAAAGCAAAGCAGAACGCGCTAAATTGAGCATGATGTGTCCCTGTACAGTTTGTGTTTCACGTCAACTGTTTTTAAGATTAACTGACATCCTTGCTTACAAGTTTAACTAACCCTCCGGGACTTAAACAAAACACACAAAGTGAAAGAGGACGACCTGTGTGTGGGGTTCTTTTTGCAAACAAAACAGTCGCATGCTGGACGCTAACACCAAGCTTTACACTGTGTGTGATACGGCTGAACTGCTCCATAAGGCTCTGTCTTTAACTGCTCAAGGCACACCCTGCAACGCTGGTAAGTAAAAGCCTTTTACTCCCCTCCCTCCCATCTCCTCTTTCATCATTCTCTTTCCCCTCTTCTTCTCTGTCTTTCAATGGCTTGTTCATTTCCAAACATGCATGTCAGAGTCTTGTGATGCTGGTGGGAGCTTGGTGTTTCCCACCAGACCCACCCAGCCTCCATGGCAGGAGGTGCTGGGGGAGCTGCACGCAGCATGGTAGAGGTGGCATCCTCTGCCGTGCCACTGCTCCAAGGCACCCACCTGTATGGGCTATCAGACTTGCTGTTACCAATATCTGAGGTCCTGTGGAGCCAGGTTTCCTCCTCCCTGTCCCGACAGAAAAATTTTAGTGCTTGGGCCAACTCTACACCTAAGCAGTGCTACTAGAAGAAACCCAAAGGTCTGGAGTGCTATTACTCTGTGTCATTATCTGAATGCTTCCCTGCCCTGTGGGGGTGCCAGAAAGAAAAGGCCCTCTGTTCCCAGTCTGTCACTGTCTCCATGCTGGGAGTGACAACTTCTTATATTTCTTCCCTTGCCCTAAAGAGCACAGCTGCTTCCAGGTGCCAGAGCAGTTGGATATGCTTGGGGAGCTGCTGTGCATGCCAGGGGCAGTGCCCATGCTCTCATGCTTGGCTGGTTGTGGTGCTGGGGAGCTGCTCTGTGGCACGAGACCCATGGTGTTCCCTGGGCATCCTGGCATTAAAGAGCAGGATTTAAGCATGGCAGGAATCAGGGTTGAAACTGCACTGGGAGAGCTTCCTGGATACCCTGAAGTGACGTCTTTTTTTTTTTTTTTTTTTCTCTTCTCTTAGTACAAAGTGGGATTCACAATGTCTTTATTTTTTAAACAAACTTGAGTCATTGGACAGTTTTGGTGTGTTTGTCGGTTTCCTTTCCTGTTTCTCTGTGGAGCATTAGGAACACGTCTGGGTGTTGCTGCTTGCTGTTTTGCTGCATTTCTGGTGGTGGATGTTGGAAGTTCTTTCAGTGCTGCCCTTGGTGATGGACTAGCTGTGCATCAAAACTCACTGGCAACCTGAAAGCTAGCAAATGCACCAATTTGTGGGCTCCAATGCCTTTGGAGTTGCATTTTGAACACTTTGGGACTCGCTTTCTAGCCTGTTTGGGGTTTTGAAACTTTTTTTTTTTTTTTTTTTTTTTAAACTGGAACCTCCCTAGATCTCATGCAATCTAAGTGCTGGAAATGCTTGATTTTGGTTTGATTCTTTTCCTTCTCTTTCTGTTCTAGGGCAGTGAAGCAGTGGCGGGAGTGATCGATCTTGGCACAGTAGAAATATTTCCTGTCTTTGGTGCCATGCAGAGAGGTCTTATAGATCAGGATACTGGCCTCGTCCTCTTAGAGGCTCAGGTTATCACATCCGACTTAGATGTTCCAGAGACCTGTGAAAAACTCTCCTTGGAGGAAGGTCTGGCAAGAAACATCATTGATCTCAGGACATTCCAGGTGCTGCAGGAATTGAAGGATGCTCTCCAGCAGGTGGATGAAGTCCGACATGAAGGGAGACAGCTCCTACCTGTCGCTGCTGCGATAGAAGAGGGGAGAATTAGTGAGAGCATTGGGCTAAAGATTCTTGAGGTTGAACTTGTCACTGGGGGCTTTAAAACCCCTCAGGGCAGAATCAGCATGGAGACAGCTGTACAAGAAAGGCTTCTTACCCCACAGCTTTATTCCAGACTGCTGTCTCACCTGGAATGTGGCAAGGATTTGATTGACCCCAACACTGCAGAGAAAATCAGTCTTCCAGAGCTCATGCACCGATGCATCATCCACCAAGAGACTGGACTGAGGCTGCTCCCAGTCAAGCAGCTGGCGGGTGGGATGGTGAGCTTGAAATCGGGCAGAAAAGTCAGCATCTTCCGTGCTGTCCAGGAAGGGCTAATAGACAGACAAGTAACAGTGAGATTGCTGGAAGCACAGCTCTTTGCTGGTGGCATTGTTGACCCCAGGACAGGGCACAGGCTGACTGTGGATGAGGCTGTGAGACATAATTTAATTGACCAGGATTTGGCATGCACACTTCTAATCCGGCAGCTTCAGACAGGTGGCATCATTGATACAGTCACAGGAGAGAGACTGACAATTGATGAAGCTGTAAGGAAAGAGTTGGTAGCACCAAGGATTGCATTGGTGGTCCTGGAATCCCTCTGGTCCTTCATGGGGCTCCTGTGGCCAGAGACAGGAGAGATCATCCCAGTTGCAGATGCTTTAGAGCAAGGAATTCTGTCCACAGAGCTGGTTTGCAAGATTCTCAGCAAGAGGCAACTCATTAAGGCTGTGTTTATACCAGAAACCACAGAGGTGTTGTCCTGGAGGAAAGCAGTTGACCATGGCATCTTAGAGAGAGATGTGGCAAAGAAGCTGAAATCAACAGTCATACCTGATGTCATGGCCAGCATGCAGCTTGCTGGCTCTCCAAGCAGAAGCAGGAATGGCCAGAGCTCCTCTGGAAAGAGCCCCACAGGTCACAAAGAGCAAAGTGACCCTCTGCTAAGGAGTGATGACGAAAGGCTGATGTTCCACTTGATGACCCACAGCTACATCAACATCCACGATGGCCAGAAGCTGCTCTTGGTAGATGGAGAGTTGAACAATCTCACTAAAGCCCTCATCCAAACACAAGAAAATGGATCCTGTGAACATGTGTTGGAAGGGAGTGAAGGCTTTGAGGAGACAAAGGCAAAAGCAGCTCTTGAAAGAGAGCCTTGCAACGGTTTGGCTTTGCAGCAGCTTGAGTTTCAATTCGCTCCTTCAAAAGAGCAAAGCGAAAAGGTCCTGCCACCCAGAACTGCTTTGGAGAATGGAGAAGTGGTGATGGGACCTGGAAGCCACCCATTGGAGGATGCAGAAGATATCCTGCTTGTGGAGGAGCAAGGGCAGATTTACACTGAACAGGCTACCTTCAAAAGTGAGACTGAATCCAAACTTGGTAGAGAGCAAATCGCTTCTATAAGCAAGGACAAACATCAGGTAAATTTATCTGTGCCAGTACATCCCAGTGATTCTGGTAGTGGATTCAGAGAAACAGAAGAAACGACAATTGAAGCAGAAGAGTCCAAGCCTATTATAGTAGGTGGAGTGGAAAATATCAAAGATCAGAAGAGGACATTGGAAGCTGGGGCAGGTGATGTGAAAAGTGAAAGCCATATGTTGGTGGGTATTTCTGAAAGAAGAGAGAGACTGGAAATAATGGCAGAGAGGTCTCAGCATGTGGAGAAACCTGAATTAGAGGTGGAGGACGTTAGGAAGATTTATTTGCTAAAAAAGGAAACGATACAGAATGGCAAGGTGGGAGGAGAGGAGATTGTGCTCCCTAGAACTGGAGAGGCTGAGCAAACGGAGAGGCACACTGAAAGCATTGAAGGTGTATTGAAAGTGGAGGAAGGAGAGAGGAAAGAAGTGGCAGGTGATGAGTGTATTGATGACACATCCCTGCCAGCCCCTACAGAGCAGGATGAGGAGGACACTTTGGAAATGTTGTTAATGCAGCTCCAAAGTGGTGGCATAATCCATGAGCAGACAGGCAAGACTCTTCTTCTAAATGAAGCAGTAGCCTGTGGAGTGGTGCCTGGCCACACAGCTGTGAAACTGATGGAGAAGATGAAGATGTTCAGTGGCTTCTTTGACTCACAAACATGTGAATCATTAACCACCGAGGATGTCATTGAAGAAGGTTTAATGGATGAGAAGCTTCTCCAGAAAGTTCTTGCATCTGACAAAGCCATAAGTGGTGTTCTTGACCCAGGCAATAACTTTGTCTACTCTATCAAGGATGCTGCCACAGTTGGCCTTCTGGACAAGGAGACGGCAATGAGGATCTTGGAAGGGCAGGTGGTTACTGGAGGGATTGTTGACTTGAAACGTGGCAAAAAAATATCAGTCACGTTGGCTTCAAATCTTGGCCTGATAGAGCCAACTGGTCAGAAAGAGCTGGTCAAGCTGGAGAAGGCTTCCAAAGGGAAAAGCACTGATGAGGCAACCAGACAGAAGCTCATTAGCTTGCAGGCTGAAACCAGCGGAATTGTCGATCCCAAAACCAAGCATCCTTTGACTGTTGCGCAGTCTGTTGAAAAAGGGCTCCTTGAAAAGGAAGAAGCATTTCAGCTCTTGACCAAGCAGATTGCAGATGGAGGAATAATTCATCACATGTCTGGAATGAGGCTTTCGGTAAATGACTCGATGAAGCACAATTTGATCAGTCAAGATTTATGTAGTGAACTCGCAAAGGCTGAGGGCGTGTGCCTGCATGAATACGTTCATCCAGTAACAAAGGAGAAGGTGCCCTTGCCCCAGGCAGTATCAGTAGGGCTTGTTAGTCCAGACTTCCAGAGGAAAGTGCAAGAAATCCAGGCCGGGGGTGGAAGCATCATCGATCCTGCTTCTGGCCAGAGACTGGCGCTCTGCCAGGCAGTGAAGGAGGGCTTGCTGCCCAAGCAGGTTGTGGAGAAAGTCCTGGCATCTCCAGAAGTGAAACAAGGCATTGTAGACCCTGAGAACTGCATGCTCGTGCCCTACTCAGAGTTCATAAAGAAGTGTAAAATTGACATTGAATCCGGTCAGAGGTATTTGGAGGTCCATCCCTTCAGAGCCATCAAAGATGAGGTGACAGGGAGCAAGCTGATGTGTGCCGAGGCGGTGAAGCTGGGGAAGGTGGACCCTCTGCCCACACTGCGGTTGCTGCAGGCTCAGGCGGACAGCGGGGGGTTTGTGGAGGGCACCGTCAGTGAGAGGCTCTCCCTGAAGGCTGCTTTGGAGCAAGGGCTGCTGGATGAGGAAATGGCCAAAGTCATCGCGACCAGCCAGATGAGGGGCGGAGGAATTGTTGATGCTAGCAGTGGAAAAAGATTGACTTTAAAGGAAGCTGTTGAAAAAGGCCTGATTAGCCAAAAATTAGCTACCACTCTTCTAGATGCACAAATATCCGAAGACAAATATGGTTCTGAAGTCCTCAAAGCAGATAAACCCCACCTTTTCCAGGAGAAAATGGAAAAAACATCTCCAGAAGAGGAAGGTGTGGTCCTCCCTACTAGTGCTACAAAGAAGCCCAATGGTGCCGAGCACAAGGCCAGATCTGAAGCTGCGAGCTGCAGCCTGGCTGGGGACGCAGCCACTGCTCCTGCCACATCCCTGGCAATGCCAAGGAAAGGGAAACCAGAACCACTTCCTCAAGAAACTCCAGGGCATGGTGTCACACGTGAGCAACAAGGAGAGGTTGAAGTGGCTCCAGAATACCCCTTAGTATTAGGCACAGCATCTCTCTCTGAAGGGACAGCAGTGATAAAGGCTATGGAGAAGGGGGTTGCAAAAAGCAGCTCCCTTGTGAGAGTGGCCTCGGGGCAGGAATCAAGAGGGGAAGCAGCAGATCAGGGGATGGGGAAAGTGGAAGAGCTGGGGTTCAAGGAACAGCAGTTGTTCCTTGACACAGAGGTGCCTCACGGTGCTGAGGGCGGTACGGGGAGGAGCAGGGAGGGGGTTCTTAGTACAGGGGGGGTTGTGGCAGAGGAAGAAGGTGCAGTGAGGGGACAGCAGGCAGCAGGCCTGGATCAGGCAGTACAGGCAGCCCCGAGGAAAGCTGTTTCTGTGGGTCATGAGAAGGAAGAGCTGGGTCCTACAACGTCCGGAGAGCCCCCTGAGACTGGTGTTCCTCTGAGGCTGGCAGGAGATGAGCTTGCAGATGGAAGAGCTGTCAGACACCCTGTAGGAGAAGCCCTGAGACTGGATGCAGAAGCTGATCAAGAAGTAGGTGAAACTGAGCGAAAACCTATCCAAAAACAGAAAAGCAAGAAAAAGAAAACAAAGCAGATTGGTATCCCAGGGGACAGTGCTCAGCCAGAGAAATCTTCAGTGGAAAAGCAGTCCCTTCCTACTCCAGTATCCAAAGAAATTCCAGGGAAGGAGGGGGACTTTGTCACAAGTGCTCTAGAACTGAAACTTGACAGAGCCACCAAGGCTGCTGTGGGGTTGGCAAAAGATGCAGCCAAGCAAAAGCAGATGGAGAGCAGCAGGGGTGACAAAGAGAAGAAGCCAATTTCTGAGAAAGATGAAGCAATCCTCCCAGGGGGTCAGGTGCTCTCTGTTTTCCCAGAACAAGGGGAAGCTCCAGTGGTGACGAAAGGTCAAAGCAGAAAGGGGCATGATCTCTCTGTGGCACTTGAACTGGAGGAGAGGAAGACCCAGGAAAATGCTGAGGTGGGAACCACCGGAGAGGTGCTCACCACAGCCCCAGCAGCAGGAGAAAAGCTGGATGAGTTAATCATCAGAGAGGAACCCAGAGAGGTTCAGGAAACCTCTGCAACCCTGGAGCTTGGAGAAGGCACCCCAGAGGAGCAACCAGCGGAGCCCAGCACAGGCCGAGCGGGTGCCCCTCTGCCCCCCGCAGCTCCCGGAGAAGTGCCCCAGGAGAAGTCCCGGCAGCCAGGGCCTGGTGACCGGGGCCTGCTCTTACCCGTGATAGTGGAGGGGGAGCTGCTGGAGACCTCGACAGAGTCTGCAAGACCAGCCCAGGTGGGTGACTGCTTTTTGCTGTTTCAGCATTTTTATGTGCTATTTGTGTATGCTTGATGTTTAAATTTGTCCCAGGTCCTCAGCGCAGAGGAGAGCCAGAAAGTGAGTCGTGGATGTTTGGGGCTTGATGTTACAGCATCAGCTGCAATGGATTTGGCAAAGGACCCAGTGATGTAGGACTGAAAACACTCAAGGCTTAGTTGTGGCTTCTTTTTGCTAGAGCATTACTTACAAATGACTAATAAGTAGGACCATTTTTTGGCACTTTTACTGTAACACAATAGATCTCTTGCCATTTATAAGCTTATGTTGGAAAAAGAGCCATGTATTCTGTTTTTCCTGTAGTAAATCTTGTAGATAAGGCTACCAAGTGGAAAGTCCCTGAAACTGAATGCTATTAAGAGATTGCTTCTTTTAAAAAATATGTATGCATATGTATGTATAATTGTCTGTATTCTCACTAAGCGTGACATTTTGTTTTACCATTTGATTCTGTAGATCAAGTTCAGCAAGAAGATGTGCCTGGAGCATGACGAGAAGCTGATCTCCTATCTCTCCATGCTCCGAGATATTGAGATGAGGATTAAACGTGTGCAGCCAGCAGAGCAGAATCTGGCCGCCCTGCAGGACCTGCTGCAGCAGGCTGAGGTGAGTGCTGCTGGCACCATGCAGGACCGAGCTCTCCCCCCTCTCCCCAGCACTTCTCAGGCTTCCCCTTGTGCATCCTCCCTGCTCTGGGAGCAAGCGGGGCATTAGCCTCAGGCTGAACTGGCATTTATATGCAAATCCCATCTCTCTGGCACTCCCTCTGGCTTACCTTCCTCTCGTGCTTAGACAGTAACCTAAGTGTGGCTGAAATGAATTTTACAGCCTGGAGAAAGACAGTTGAGTGCTGGCAGCTGAGCAGGGCTGCATGAACGGGTTGATTGCAGTGAATCTTTCCAGCAGATACACGCGGTGTTTGGATCTGGTTCTCCAAAACCTCTGCAGTGCTGTCACTTTTGGCAGTGGGAAGATGAACCATAGCATAGACTTAACAATGCTGTCTTGCCTCAGGCCCTGGGCGCTGAGCTGCAGGAGCTCAGCTTTCCAGTGAATCAGGAGTTGGACGCTGTGAAGTGGATTGTGGCCAACCCGCCTGAAGAGGTCCCTGAGCAACTACTGAAGGCTTTGGAGAAGGATGCCAAGAACCTCCAGAAGTCTCTGAGCTCCGCGAGTGATATCCTGGAGTCCCGGCTGCTAAACCTGCGTGGTGCAGCGGAAACCCAAAAGGTAGAGCTGGCAGCTGTCCCTGCTGCCTGCTGTCCCCCCACCCTGCGCATCCTGGTGCTTCCCTGGAGTGCCCCGCTCCTTGTTTGAATGGTGCTCTTCTGTGTTGAAGGCTAAAATCATGACGCATCACGAGACTCTCCAGGGTAAACTACAGGAGCTGCTGAGCTGGGTCTCTGGCACTGCACAGTCGCTGGACGGCAGCGATTACCACCAAGGAATGGATGCAAACAGCTTGAGTCGCTGCCTCCAACACTACAAGGTAACCATGGTGATGCCCCTAATCCTTCCCGATGGATGGAGTTGCTGTCCTCTGTGCAGAGGAGAAGCTTTTAATCCTGCTCCCCTCCTGGAGCCTTGGTGGGTTTGCCATTATCCTTCATTGCAGGAAGAACAGCAATATTGTATTTGCTCCAAAGTAATTTGTTTCCCCAGTGCATGAACCATCTGCTTGGGCCTTTATGAGAACAAGCTCAAATGCAGATGTGTGTGGTGGAGGCTGAGCGGCCAGCAGGGATTCCTGTGAGGCTGAGAGCTGCTGCCTCCAGGGGACTCCAAGAACCCACTCCATCACACTTGCCCTGGTCTCCATCGCCTATATGAGAGCCCAGGCCACCTTCCACAGCTACTCGTCTTGGAGCGATAGCTCTCAAGATTTAGACAGCTCAGCACCTCCTGTCTGCGGGCAGTCGAAGTCAGGGGACTGAAGGCTGAGAGCTGCTGGTACTGTGTGTGATCATCACAGACCATGCAGGGCTGCCGGCGACTCTGGACCTGGATCATCCTCAGGCAGCCTCACGCAGGGCGTGAGCAGTCTCTTGGCAAGGTGCTGGAGGCCTTGTTTAGCAGAGCCTTGGAAAATTGGTGTGATGAGGCTCTGTCACTTCAGTGCCGTGTGCCTCACGTCTCTTGGAATTTTGGAGTACAGCATTTGGTGATGCAGCGCTTTTGCAGTGCTTTTTTTGGGCACATACTGCTGCCCCTGCTGCTTGTGTGCCCCATCTGAAGCTGGCAGCGCAGAGCAGTTCAGCCTGACAGGTCTTTTCTCTTCCCTTCAGGAGCTGAAAGAGCCCCTTGCTGACACCAAGGCTCAGCTCGATGCCACTGCCTTCGACATCCAGTTCCTTATCTCAGAGCATGCCCAGGACTTGACCCCTCAGCAGAGCAGGCAGCTGCTGCGGCTGCTCAACGAGCTGCAGAAGGCATTCCGGGACCTGTCGGAGCGCGTGGTGGCGCAGGTCGAGGTCCTGCAAGTCTGTCTCCAGCAAGTGGAGCAGACAGATCAGGTGAAGGTTGTGGCACAGCTGCTTCCTGGCTGCAGTTTGCTCGCTGAAACACTTTTCCAGCCACAAGAGCGTGCCCTGAGACACCTTGTATCTGGGATTTCACATGCATGCCACTCAGTTTATGACTTCCCACTGCACATCATGAGCTTCCTCTAAAGCCTTTCTTCTTTCTACCACGTAACTCCCAGGTGGAAAGTTGCTTTCCTCCCTCAAGGTTGAGCCCTGTCAGAGGTCTGGGTAGCACAGCTGGGAGTCCTCTGCTAGGCATCGAGTTGTTTTGGGCCAGGTAGAATAAACCCTGGTCTCTGTAATCCCACCAGAAAATCCCTGTGCAGAGCTGGCACCACAGGCAGCCTCAGTTTTAATGCCTTACTTTTACCACACAAGACAGGTCTTGCTGACCTAAAGAAACAGCTGGTGATGTATTGAGGCAGCTGGTAGCTGCAAAAGCAAGTCCCCAGGTCTCTGCTGCATTCATGCAGCACTCATCACTGCATGGATCCTCTTACTCAAGACAGTATTAATGTGTTTTTTTATTAACAGTTGCTCTCTGTAACTCTTGCCTGTCCCATCTGGAGTGTGTGTGTATATTAACCAGTTTGCTTTGCTTTTTCAGATTGAGTGTGCGCCCATCCTAACCCAGGAAGAACTCGCTTTGCAGCTGAAGAGCTCTTAAGAAGGCTCTTTCAATTTGCTTCTGTTGTTTATCTTATGACTGTGAGAACCAAGCACAGTGTTTTGCACAAGTTTGTACATCACCTTGCTGAAATGCCCAATGAAACTCAAAAACTTTCCTCTGCCCTGAGGAAGGGAACAGAAACGTTGTAGGGACTCTCAGGTCACATCATGCTCAATTGCTCAAACAGGCGCTTCTGTGTTGTGCTCTGGCAGCAAAATGTAGGAGCTGGATCGGCTACAGAAACGCTTTTCTCTCTCCTGGACTCCCTCTCCAACCCCAGTGTCTAAAAGCCAACCTGCCTTAGGTTGTGTGGGGCTCCACAGTGGTGCTGCCTGGTGCCAGGTTCTCACCTCTCATTAGATGAGTTTCTGATGCAGTTTTAATGTTCGTAAGGTTGAATGGAAAAGGCACAGAAATTTCTGGTTGAGCTCTCCCAAGAGAGGACCACATAAACGAGCGTAGTTCCACGTGGAGCTGGACGGGGTTCTTAAAAAAGTAAAACAGAGAAACCTGCTTGAATGGTGGCAAACGTGCACTGCACAGCTCCGGTCCCCCAGCACTGCTGCTGAAAAGGGGCTTGGACCTCAGCCACGTTCCTGCAGTGTGTAAACGTGAGAGGGGGAGAGAGCCCAGGGAGAGCTGCAAAAGCTGGTTTCTGTGCTGCATCCTCACCTCCAGGAAGGTGCTCCAGCTGTAACCTCTTGCCTTGCTTTTCAGCAACATGCATGGTGGAAGCGCAGCCCTGGTACTAACTGCCCCCTCTCCCCCTTCCCTCTGCTCTCGACCGCAGACGCTGCAGGAGCAGCAGGCAGCACGCACCCAGAACCTGGCTGAGCTGAGCACCTGGCTGGAGGCAGCGGAGGACACGCTGGCTGAGCAGCAGCGGGCGGCCAGCGAAGGAGACCTGTCCACGTTGCAGCAGAGGCAAAGTGACGTGAAGGTCAGTGTTTCAGAAAGGGGAGCTGGGAGGTGGGGGGGCTTGGCACTGCCTTGGAAGCACGTGGCGCCTCATGGCATCGTGCTGTCGTCTGCCCAGGAGCTGCAGAGAAACATGCACACCCGAGCCGCCTCCTTTGCCAGCGTCCTGAAAACCACAGAGGAGTTCTTGGAGGAGAACAAGACTAAGATGGAGCCTGGGGAGCTGGCAGCACTGCAAGAGAAGCTTCAGCGTGCCAAGGAACAGTACCAGTCCCTGCAGGAGAGGACAGAGATGGCCCAGAAGGAGCTGGAGAGTGCTGTCACTGCTGCAGTGCAGCAGGAGACTGAAAAGGTAACGTGATGGGCTGCAGCCCCTGGGCCTGGCTGAGGTGCCTGGTGAGGTCTAGTCAGTAGAATCAGATTTGTTCAAGGCTCTGGCTTTCTTCTGGGCGATGCAACATAAAGCAATTTACTGTTCCTCCATGTCTGTCCTCTGATCAGGGCAAGGCGGTGGCACTGCTCCCTGGTGAAATGCCTTGAGGGCAGCAGGCACAGATGAGCAGGTTGTGGGGGAACTGGGGACAGTACAAAGCATCTTGCTCTGCCTTTAGGTTGACCCTTAGTGTGAGTGCTGGGCATCTCCATGTGCTCATGAATTGTGTCTCTACGTGTACTCATGGAGTCGCAGCCCTTCGGGGCTGGGGCTGCCTGTGACCCTGGGTTGTAGCAGGGTGAGAAGTGCAACATAACAGAGGCCGAGTTTGTTCACAGCCTCTTTGTACCCTCTCCTTATCAGAGAGTCACAAAGTGTTTTGAGGGTCTGTGAGCCTCAGGTGTTCGATGCAGTTGGAAAACAGTTCAGGGTTTTTCTTCTGCTCACTTTTGTCCACCCCCCATGCAGCAGTTAGCTGAATATGATTGAAATGGATCATTCTTACCAGGAGCCTTTGTGCTTTCAGGTGAAAGCAGCCAAAGAGCTGGAGGAGAGCAGCAATAAGATCGATTCCCTTCTGAGCTGGGTGGCATCGCTGGAGCAAAAGGGCGAGCTCCTGGAGTACAGGCCACACCCCATTGAGCCAGTGCCTGGGGTGCGAGCAGGGCAGGATGCTCGGGACGTCCCTGACGGACACGTCATGGGAGCAGACAGCACTGCTGAGAACCTGGACGAGCAGTACGAGAGGCTGAAGGTAGGGCTGCCACCTCGTCCCTCTCAGAGCTTTCTGCCTGCCTGTCAGTGTGACAGCTTCAGTGCCACCACACACTGCCTCTGGCTGCCTGGCCTCCAGAGCACTCGCTCGGGGTGGTTTTCCCTATGGGAGACTTGGGAAGACTGTGCCCATCCTGGAGGACACGTGTTGGTGGGGCTGGCATGGCAGATGTGTCCCATGGCACAGTGCAGCCGGGGTAATGAGGGCACAGTGCCCCTAATGAGAGGGGGCTACGTCCGCTGGCCCGGGGGTGTTCCCCTGCCTTGTTGGCAGCACCAGGGCGTGGGGGCACTGTGGCACCTTGCTGCATCCACCTGCGAGCCTGCTGGTGGTGGTGTGGGTGCGGATCCCCTCGGTCACCTCTGCCTGTCGGCATGTTTCAGGCCCAGCACCAGGAACTGCTGTCCCAGCAGCAGGACGTCATCCTGGCAACGCAGTCGGCGCAGGCTTTCCTGGACAAGCACGGCCACAGCTTGCCTGGGGAGGAGAGGTCCAGGCTGCAGGGCCAGCTGGCAGAGCTGAAGGACCGGTACGCGGCCTCCCTCGCCCAGTCAGAGACGCGGCTGAAGCAAGTACAGGTGCTGCGGGACGAGCTGCAGAAGTTCTTGCGGGACCACGGGGAGTTTGAGGCTTGGCTGAAGCAAGCGGAGCAGGACCTGGAGGGGATGTACAAAGGGGACAGCAACCCCGCGTCCCTCCGGCAGCTGCTGCTGCGGCAGGGCAGCTTCTCAGAAGACGTGATCTCTCACAAAGGGGACCTGCGGTTTGTCACCATGTCGGGGCAGAAGGTGCTGGATGCGGAGGGAGCTGCCAGGGATGCAGGGTCCCAGCCTCTGGCCTCGGGAAGCGTGGTGAAGAGCAAGCTGGAGGATGCAACCCAGCGATACACCACGCTGCACTCCAAGGTATGGGAAGGGCTTTGCAAGGCTGGGAGTCAAACCTCGGGCACTGTTTTCCTCGTGTGTGTGTAGAATAAGCAGTGATGGCAGGGGAAGGCTTCCTTCAAGAGTAGCTGCACTTCTAGCATGCACATAGTTTGGAGGACAAGGATTGTCTTCTGGGGTTTGTGCAGGAGTAACTCTCTTTTGGTGTTGGTCTGCGTGGTGCTTCCTGTAATTGCTTTAACACACATGACAAGAATGTTTTTGTTGTTTTTTCTCTCTAATGATTCCTGTGCACTTTTCAGAGGTGCCCAGGTTGCCCCGGTCTTGTGAGCATCCTGCCATTATGTCTTGTTGCTCCTTTGCAGTGCACCAAGCTTGGCTCCCACCTGAGCACCTTGCTGGAGCACTACCAGCAGTTCCAGGAGGTGGCAGAGTCTCTCAGGACGTGGCTGCAGGACAGCGAAGCTGCGGTTGGGAAACTGCTCTCAGAGACGGTTTCTTCAGATCCTGCTGCTCTGCAGCAGCAGCTAGCCAGTGCCGGGGTACGTGGTCTGTGAGTGATCTCCTGGGGGAGCATTGGAGTCTGTCCGGGAATTGGCCTCTGCTCTGGGCAGGCTCTGTTAGACTTTTTTGCTGGTTGAGTGCAATGGTATGCCTGCGGGCTCAGGAAGTCCCCGCACTGCAGATGAGTTAGAGCCAGGCTGTTCTGAGAGGTGCTGAGCACAAGGACAAGGGGCTGCTGCCCGTGGATGTCCCAGTGGGATGTGTGGGGAAGGTTTCCCTGCTGTGAGAGTGGCAGGGCACAACAGTGGTTGGGCTGTCCAACCTACGTTATTTGTGTGTGGGATGTTTTAATTAATTGACCAGGGTCCAAATGGAGCACTGAGCTCCCCACGGGTGAAGGTCTCTCATCTGTGACTGACTGCTTATGTCTTGCCTTGTGTCAAAGCAGCAGCTGCAAGGAAATCTTGCTGAGCATCAGGTGCCAGTGGAGAAGCTCCAGAAAGCAGCTCGTTCCCTACTGGAGATACAAGGAGAACCAGCCCCTGACCACGGACACGTTCAGGAAACAACAGGTACAGCTGAAAGCAGCCAGCGGTGTCAGCAGGGATGGTTGGGAGAGATTGAAAGCAAACCAGGAGGGAGGACATGTGAAGTCTCGCACATGTGGGGGAAGATGGGACAAAGGTGGAGACACAGTGCTGTGTCTTCAGAGCATACATTTGCATGTGGTGAGGGCCATGGTCCAGTTTGGCTGTTTGTGTTAGGCCCACTGTCTCAGTGCTGAGCTTGGGGTCAGTGAGAGCTGGCAGGAGTTCCTGCAGCTCTGTGCCCAGTGGCTGTGTTCGTACTCGCTGCCCTCTGAACACCAGTTGAGCTCTGTGCCGTTTACTTCTCTTTGTGCTGATCTCTCCAGATGCCATCGTGAGCCGCTTCCAGAGCCTCTCCCAGCAGATGGCCGAGCGCTCAGACCTGCTGCAGAGATCCATCGCCCAGTCCCAGAGCGTCCAGGAGAGCCTGGAGAGCCTCTTGCAGTCGGTGGCTGAGATCGAGAAGAGCCTGGGGGGAGAGCAGCCGGCCACGCTCTCCTCTGCCTCCATCCAGGACTCGCTGGCCAGCAACGCGGTAAGGCTGGCCCCTGGTCTCCCTCACCTCAAATACACAGGGCTGTCTGTGGTGTCTCTTTGTGCCAGTTTAGTTTTGCTCAAGAGTCTTCCTAAAACGGCATCCTGTTTGTGTATGCTCACAACAGAAGCTGAAGCAGGACATTGCCAGGCAGAAGAGCAGCCTGGAAGCCACCCGCGAAATGGTGACACGGTTCACGGAGGCAGCAGACAGTGCCACAGCCTCTGCCCTGCAGGGCAAGCTGGCCGAGGTGACAGAGCATTTTGGCAGGCTGTGCCAGCAGCAGCAGGAGAAGGAGGAGGCGCTGAAGGGTCTCCTGCCGAAGGTTGAGCAATATGAGCAGCTCTCAGAGAAGCTGCAGCAGTTCACAGAGAGCAGAGCGCGGATGTTGGCATCTGGAAACCAGCCAGACCACGACATCGCTCGCTTCTCCCAGCACATCCAGGTGAGATGTGGCTCACCTGCCTGAGGGAGGGAGAAAATTCTGCCCATGTAGGGTTCCAAGGGCAGTGCCATTCTGCAGTGATTTCTTCCTGGTTCTGCCAGGCCACCAGGGTCTGCAGGACCCACGGCTGCTGTTCACTTGGAGCGATGCTGGAGGAGCTGTTTCCAGCAGGGAGAGCTGGGAATGGCATTTCCTTGGAGCCAGCCTGGTTTTCTGAAGGGATCAGTCTCTTAGGGGCCAGTCTAAATATAGAAAGGCTTTACCAGTCAAAGGCTCCACAGGTTAATAAGCAAAACCGCCCAAGCGCTGGCAGCAAGTGCAGTGCAGAATGTGACAAAGCCCTTGGCACTGCAGTGGGTCCTGGTGGCCGGTAATGGCTGCACAGATTCTTCCCTCAGGTTCCCTACAAGTGCTTTGCTACGGGGCATGGTTTGGCCACAGCCTCAGCAATGCTCTAAGCTGGCATAAAACTGGACACTTGTGCTGTGAGCGGGTTTGGTTTGGCCTGGTCTGGTGTGGGTTTCCTCATCATACTCTGTGTGGCCTCAAACCAGCACCAGGGAAGGGGCAGGGGAAGGTGGGACTTGCTCCCACAGCTGGTTGAGGAATTTGCTGAGCCAGGGCTTCAGAAACAAGTGGGCCTGAGCCCTGTCCATCTGCCTGGCACTGGTGCAATTCATGGCACTGCCCGCAGAGGGTCTCCAGCTCACTAAGGCACAGGGCTGTCCCCTTCGTCCCCCCCGCCCAGATCTGCTGGTGGGGGCACAGTTGGCATCACCCCTTGCTCTTGGCAGGAGCTGAATCTGGAGCTGAGGCAGCACCAGGAGGACCTGACGGCCCTGGAGCACCTGGCTACAGAGCTGGGCTCCTGCAGCTTTGCGCCCGGTGCCTCCCCCCAGCAGGAGAAGCTGCAGAGCCTGAAGAAAGAGTTCCTGCAGTTGCAGAAGGTGGCAGAGGAGAGGTGAGTCCTAGTGCCCCATCTGTCCCTGGAAGGCTTTGCAGGCAGAGCAAGCCCCCGTGAGATCTCCTTTCCACAGGGGGGGCACGAGCAAACTCTTCCTGCCTCCCTCCTCCCACACCAGGAGGCATAATGCAGCTCGCTCCAGCTGACACTTTAAAAAAAGCTTGTCTGGGGGTGTTGTGAAAAATTCCTGGTGCCACAGGAGCCGGCATTCGTGCGTCTCAGAGCGTGTGGGCTGCCACAGCTTGGTCCCGCAGCCGGGAGCATCTCGCTCGGGGGCAGTGGGTGCTGGTGGAGGGTCAGGGCTGGTCCCCGGCACGCTCTGCAGGAGGTGACACAGCAGGGCTGTGTCCACAGAGGCCCTTGCAGTGGGGATAAGGAGGACCTTTTAGCAGCATCCTTGACTTGAGTGACCATGGCAGCGTGAGTAGGGTTGGAGCAACAGCTCGCCTGCATCCCCAGGGAGGGCACACCTCGCAGGCTGCATCTCTGAACTCCCTGGTGAATGCAAGAGAGGCGATGGGAAGAAGCAGATGAATTTCCTGATAATCCCCAGTAACTCAGCACCACACAGCGTGCTGCCTCTGGCCGGCTGTGCACTGGCTGCTCACAGCTGTGGTCAGTGGGGAAGCCAGGCGGAGGGGCTGCCTTGTTCCCTCCAGGGGCTGAACAGAGGAGAGCCGATGGCAGTGCCTGGCACGGTGGGAAGGAGCCCTGCCTTCCCCAAAGCTCTGCTCCCCAAAGGGCTCCATGCAGAGTGGGTGCAGGCTGGCAGGGGAGCCCCATGTGAGCCAGCAGTGCCGGGGCAGCTGCCACCAGCCGAGAGGGGCAGGCTGCAGCTTGCACCCCATTTTGGCTGGCACTGTGTGCGCTGTTTCTAAGCAACATCGGATGATAATAATAAAAAGACGGGCTCCTGGAGACACAACTGTGCTACATTCACACGGTGGTAATTGCAAGGCAAAGCACGAGCTCTGACTCTCTGAAACCTTTTCACTCTTAGAGAAAGGGATGCATCGTCCTGCCAGGAGCAACTGGACGAATTCCGAAAGCTGGTTGGAGCCGTGAGGAAGTGGCTGAAGGAGAGTGAGGGCAAAATGCCACCTGCAGAGACCTCGCTGGGCACCCAGGAGCTGCACAAACACAGGCAGCAGGTCCAGGTGGGCAGAGGGAGCTGGAAACAGATTGGGAAAGTTGGCAGCTGGTGCGAAAACCCTGGAACATGGAATAAATCCCAGGAAACAGTGTTCTGGGAGGTTTTTCGTGCTCTCAGTAATCCTAGGCTTCCCTGCACTCGCTGCTGGGCTGCAGCCCCCTGTGCGTGGGCATCTCGTGATCCCTGGTGTGCAGGCAAGGGAACAGAGTGAAGGTCCTCCTGCGCACAGCCTCATTTCCCTTCCCTCCTTCCCACCTGCTTTGTTGGGGATTTGCGAGTTTTTGCTGTGTGCTTCTCCCTGCTAGACATCAAAGGCAGCCTCCTCCGCTCATCTCCGGCACAGCGATGCCTTAAATGAGGACAATTCAAGGGCTGGGCTGGGAGGCCCGGCAGCGTCCTTGTGAGCCACCACAGCCTCAGGGCTCCGAGCTGCAGGTTCACAGAGGGGCTCTGCAGAAAGCCGTGGGACTGCACTCACACATGGCTGGGTAGTGTGGGGTGGGAGGGAGCCCCCAGAAACAGCAGCGGGGAGAACAAGGTGTGACAGACCCACTGCTCAGGGAAGAGCTTGTTACTCTTTGATTCCCACTGGCAAAAATACACATGAAGACACCCACTCAGTGCACACAGTCTTCTTGCAACGTGCTGGTGTGCCCCCAGCGATACGCAGCCAGTTCACTGGAGGCTGTTCTGTCAGCGCTGTCCCAGTGCCACCAGCTCACAGTGGAGGGGACCAGGCTCCCCATTTCCATCGGGGACAGCACGCTGCTGCACAGCGAGTGCAGCCACCAACCCCAGCCTTTGCCTCTGAACAGGATCTCCTGGAGGAGTGGATGGGGAAGGGGCCACAGGTGGAGGAGATCGGCCGCAAGGGGACCCTCCTGGAGAACCTAATCATGGAGATCACAGCCCCTGACAGCCAGGGCAAGGCGGGTGAGTCGCAGCACTGCTCACTAGCCGTTGCAAGGAGCTGGCACCGTGCCTGCTTCCTCTGCTCTTGCTGCTCCACAAGCATCTTTTCTGAGCCTGCCTCAAGAGAAAAATGGAGTTACTTCCCCTTTTCACAAACTTTAGAGGACCAGAGGTGGTCCAAGTATCCCAGGGCTCAAGACCAGTTGTCAGGTTATTGCATTTGTGTATCAGCCGTGTGCTCTGAGCCCACCAGTGCCAGGTAAGGCAGTGTGGCTTCCTTTGCTGTGGTGTAATGAGCACTGAAGGAGCCTGTGCTTGCCATGGGCTCAGCTCATGGCCATGCCTTGATGCTTGGTCAAAGCACGGGAGGTTTGGGTCCTTTGGGGCGGCCGCTGAGGTGGTTCAGTCACAGCAGCCTTCTGGCTTCTGCCAGTGGTGTGCTTCAGCCTCCTGGGGCATGAGATGTTTTAATCAAACTCCAGAATGCGGGTTTCATATCTGCATGAAATCGAAGACTGTGATATTCAGACATGATTTACTAGTCTCCTTTTAGGCTTTAAGTCTATGAAGCAATGAGATTATGTCTGGGTTGTTTGGAACCCAACTAAAAGATGTCTTCCAGCTCATGAGAACAAGTCTCTGGACTCCCCTCACTGATGGGCCTCTACGGGAATTTATAGTCTGTGTTTGTTTGTTGGGGTTAACTTGATTTGCAGTTCAATGGGAAGCCTCCAAGAAAACTAGGGAGAGAGCCTGCAGACGGGTGTCTGAAGGATGCAGGAGCTGGCACGCAGTGTGAGCTGAACCCCAGCTCCTCTTTCAGTGACGTTACCCAGTATCTTGTGTCTTAGCGCTGACTGAAGGTTCTAACATTTGGGGTAGTTGACCTGATGTCTGCCAAACCTGTTCACAATATGTGCTTGCTGCCAACCTGAAATTTTAATGGGAGTTTTAATTTGGAGTTTCCTCATTGCCTGCTCTTGAGGCTTGTTGGATGATGTTGCCAGCGCAGGGGGCTGCCACGCAGGTTACTGTTCCCCTGTACAAACCTGGAGTAACACATGGAAGCTGCAGTCCCTTACATCCATGAAAGCATTAAAATGTGTGGTTAGAAAGGGAAGCTTACTCGATGACGTTTCTAAAGAATCCCCTTTTGACTGTGGATGTAACTGATGTCTGCAGTGCATCTCAAAGAGGGTCACTGATGCATCGTGCGTGGTGCCTCTTCGCAGAGAGAGCCTGTCTGTGCACCAAGGCAGCTTTAAATAGATTCATTCCATAAGAAAAGGAGAATATGGGGGAGTTTATTTCTTTAGGGGAGTTAATCTCTTTAAATGAAGGCATTATAAAGCCTCAGCGGTCTCGCGTGGTAATTCACAAAGTCATGGTGAGGGCAGCAGCTTTTCTGGGGTGTCTGGAGAGATGTGGGGAGATGGCCATGGCCCCAGTGCTGCCGGCTGTGCAGGAGCCTCATCCCATGGACTTGATGAGCACGAGGCAGCGGCCCCCCAGCGCCATCCATGTGCTTGGTGCTGCTGTGCTCTGTCAGGGGGCTGTGTTGTCCCATGCTGTGTTCACAGGCTCGCGCACTGGGCTGCATCCGCCTCGCGCGGCGCTCCCGGGCGGTGGAGGCAGCCCTCCCTGGTGTTCGTCGCTTGCTGTCTGCATTCCTAACACGTCTGTCTTGTCCTTCTGTCTGTCCCCGTCCCCTCTGCTCAGGTTCTGTGCTGCCCGCTCTGGGAGGGCCGGTAGGCAGCGTGAACGGATACCACACTTGCAAAGGTGAGAGCGCTGTGCTGGCACGCGTGTGCTGGGGCCGTGTCCTGTCCGTTGTGTCTGTGCCTGCTGGCAGCGCTGTGCATTTCCATCCGTGAGATACAAACCACAATATGACACCATCAGCATCCCGTGGCAAGTGAAATGAACCTGCAAATGGGCTTCCTAATTCCAAGCAGCGCTGCGCCACGGGACAGGCGGGTGGCTGTGACCGGGGATGGCGGTCAGGCTGAAGGACGGAGCCGGGAGGGCGGCAGGCAGCTCTGGGCAGTGACAGCCCCCTGGCACCCCGTCAGCTGGTGTTACGGGCTGATAAACGGGCGATCGTTTTAAGGCCTGCAATTACATTTATTGGTTCTAAGGGATTATAATGCCATCCAACCCTTCAGTTTGAAGAGCAATTTTAATTACTGGCCATTATCTGCTGTTAGTTCACCGGTTCAACGAGATAATAGCTGCATAAAAATGGCTTTATACCTTGGTGTCATGTTACTTAACACTGTATTGGCAGTGACATTGCAGAAGTGGGGCTCAGCTTGCATCAGCCTCTCAAACACGAAGACGATTGCTTTGTTTGCAAACTGTCAGCACACGAACGTTGTGCGAGGGGAAGAGCCCCTTGGCATGGTGGCGCTGGTAGCCTGACATTGCCGGCACTCTGCAGGCAGCAGGACGGCCACGTGGCTGCTTGCTGCTCGTGCTTGGCTGTGGCTGCCCGGGGCTAGATTAGTGCCTGATAGTCCAGGTGAAGTGCAGCAAGGCGGGCAGCGTTCCTCATCCCAGGCTGCTGTTTTTGGCAACAGATCTGACTGAGATCCAGTGTGATGTGTCGGATGTAACCCAGCAGTATGAGGGCCTTGGCGTGGCGCTGCGGGAACGCCAGCAGCAGCTCTCAGCCATGCTGGAGAAGATGCAAGAGGTGCAGGAGGAGGCAAGTGCCATGCTCAAGTGGCTGGAGTCAAAGGAGCGCACGCTGTCAGAGCTGGAAGCCTCCTCCTCGCCCACCAAGACGGAGACGATGAGAGCCCAGGCCGAGCACAACAAGGTAACTCCTCTTCCAGAGCACAACTGGGACTGGGCATCTTCTCCCCAGGCTTCCTGGAGATGCGCTTAATTGCAGCTAGGTTAGACGTGTGAGCAGCACAGATCTGCCCTGGCTGCAGAGGGGCTTTCCCAAGAAGGGAATGCGGGTGGGTCCGTGGAGCAGGAGCCAGCACGCTGAGCTCAACCCTCTTGGTTTCAGACCTGTTGCTCTCAGGCATTTGGCTCGGAAGAGAGGCGCTTATCTGTAGTCCTTGTTGCTGGGCCACCCCAGCTTCTCTGGGAAGCAGTCCCCCTCTGTTCTGTTCTTGGAGCCAAGCTAGCTCATGATACTGCTAATGAAGAGCAAAGAACAGAAACTGTTCAACTCCAGCTTGTAGCTCCTGCTTCATTCCTCCTCGGTGATGTTATTCTTTTGCACTGTATCTAAAATTCAAATGATTGTGTTCCAGGCATTTCTGGCTGAATTGGAACAGAAATCAGAAAAGATCCAGAAGGTAAAGGAAGCACTTTCTGGCTTGCTGGAGAAATATCCAGATTCTCCGGAAGCATCAAACTGGAAGAAGATGCAGGAAGACCTGAGTAAGTGCCTGAAGCACTCTAGTGAGGGTTCTGTCTTGAAACATCACGTTAGAAGTGATTCAGGACTGCAGGACAATTCCAAAGTCACAGCAGAGCAGTCACTTCTAATTAAAATTCAGTAAATAGCGAACTTATCTCCAAGCTGTCTGGTGTACAAGGTGTTCCAGAGATGAGCACTGTCATGATTAATGAAATCTCTATGATGGATGTATATTTTAAAGACTTGCCTCCTTAAATTACTTCTCTTAAAAAAAAAAAAAAAAAAGATTAGCAGCATGAGTTGATTACTTTGATTAAAAGCTTCAGTGCCTGATATAAAATTCTAGTCATTAGCAAGGATATCCTAGGTAATGCAATGTTGACTAAACAAGACTGTGTATTTAAAAAGAAGCCCAGAGATTCTCTTCTTTGAAATAGCAGGAACGCATTTACGGAGTTCTCCGTCCAGGAGATCTGAATGTGCTGTTTGAGGACTGATACACATGAGAGTATCCTCATTTATCGGAGCTGGTTTCTGAGCCAGAGCTGTGAGATGGCTCACCCAAGGTCAGATGAGCTCGTGGCAGTAGTGACTAGATTGCAGAAATCCTGCTTGCGAGGTTTTTTCTATGAGCTTCAAGACCACGTAGCCATTAGAAATGGGTAACGGCTTATTAGATGGAGAGTGAATAGAGCCACGCTAGAAATGCTGAGGAGGTTTCCCGTGTCGGGTGAACCACGGGGAGGGTGTAAAACCTCAGCGGAGGGGAGCACGACCAGCGCCAACGCAGCCGCTGCTTCAGATTGCAGGTGGGAGCGAGCCAGCCAGGCAACGGCCGAGCGGCAGCAGAAGCTGGAGGAGTCGGCGAACCAGCTGGCCAGCTTCCAGGCTGCTGAGGCACAGCTGCGGCCCTGGCTGATGGAGAAGGAGCTCATGATGAGCGTGCTGGGACCCCTCTCCATCGACCCGAACATGCTGAATGCACAGAAGCAGCAGGTCCAGGTGAGCTGGGGGCTGTGTGCACGTCCCCGTGGTGGGTTAGGGAGAAGGAAGGAGGGTGTCGCTTCCACTGTGTGAGGTGGAAGATCTCAGGGCTCTTCTTCCAAGTCCACCAAACCCCGCTGACTGCAAACTGCTGTGAATAACTTGAGATGGGTGCAGTGCTTGAACTCAATTCCCTGCACTGGACTGAGTCATCAGTGAATCACTTGGCCCCTCCTGGAGAGCAAAATTGCTTTAAACAAGACCTGTGCTGATGCTCTGCAGGACTTGCTAATGCTGCCCCTCCACCTGGGGCACTGCCTGGCAGCCAGTTCCCTACCTACTGCTTCCAAATACTAACATGTCCGTAACCAGCCACATCATAAAATAAAATGCCCCAGTTAATGTAATTAGATTTCCTTCTCATCTAACCAGTTTATGTTACATTACACAGCAGTGGGACAAATAAGAGAGAGAGCAGAATACTCTGTCACTGGAGTCTCAGACCCCTCCCAGCTTTTTAAGTTACAAGGTCACAATAAATCACAGCATCCCTTGCCCAACTGCTGTCCTGCCCCAGGAGCATCTTGTTTTGCTCCTAGTGATTCTGTGGGCTGGATAAAACCCTTGGAGGTCTGGTTTGTTTTGACTGTGTGTACTCAGAGCTGTCAGTTTTGCGCAAACATTTTCATGTTATTTCTGTTCCAGTTTATGCTGAAGGAATTTGAAGCTCGTAGACAACAGCATGAGCAACTCAACCAGGCAGCTCAGAGCATCCTAACTGGCCCTGGAGATGTTTCTCCATCCACTAACCAGGTGCGGGAAGAGCTCCAAGGGGTTAATCAGAAATGGTCCGAGCTAACAGAACGCCTCAACTCCCGCTCCAGCCAAATTGATCAAGCCATAGTGAAGAGTACCCAGTACCAGGAGCTCCTGCAGGGCCTCTCCGAGAAGGTGAAGGCGGTTGGGCAGCGCCTGAGCAGCCAGTCTGCCGTCAGCACACAGCCTGATGCCGTGAAACAGCAGCTGGAGGAAACCAGTGAGATCCGCTCGGACTTAGAGCAGCTGGAAGAGGAGATCACAGAGGCTCAGACCCTCTGTGATGACCTGTCTGTTCTAATTGGGGAGCAGTATCTGAAAGATGAGCTAAGGAAACGTCTGGAGACTGTGGCTCTTCCTCTCAAAGGGCTGGAAGACCTGGCAGGTGAGGCAGCATGGAGAAGTTGGTTAAGAGGTGTTGAACTTTGCCCCTTGCTTTTTGCCACAGGGTTCACCCATCACTGTGTTTTTAAGAATAATAAGAGATGGACTGTTTATCATTTTTAGTGAGGTTCTTTGTGGGTGTTTTATGTGGCACTAAGCAGAGGAGATTTCTCACTTTGGACATACCCAAACCTGGAGAGTGAGCAGAGATGTTTAGTCCCACTGGTGAAAGCACAGAAGGTGGCCAACAGGCAGGCTTGTTGAAGTGTGGCAAGTACAGTGCCTGGAAAAAAAAAAAAAAAAAAAAAAAAGTCCCTAACTTCAGAATGGGGAGTAGAGAAGGTGCAGTGGCTACCTTCTAATCTTGGGATTCCCCTTCTGGTTTCTAAGAGGTTGTGTTTAGAAGCTGCTCAGGAGAACTGAGATTACTGCGTTATCATTACCTATTACTTCCAAATAAATTCATGAACAGGTGAGCAAAAATGATAGTGATGCAATGGAAAACTCCTTCCTGTTAATCAAAACACAGTTGGTGCATCTGAGATGATTTTAAATAATTGCACTTTGCTTATTTGATTCCAGCTTAATTGTTGTGTTCTAATCTTATTTCCATTCCAGCCGACCGGATGAACCGATTGCAGACTGCGCTTGCAAGTTCCCAGCAGTTCCAACATATGTTTGATGAACTCAGGACCTGGCTAGATGACAAACTGTGCCAGCAAGCTCAGAGCCAACCTATTTCTGCTAAACTGGAGAGGCTACAGAGCCAAATTCAAGAACAAGAGGAGTTCCAGAAGAGTCTCAACCAACACAGTGGCTCCTATGAGATGATCGTAGCTGAGGGAGAATCTTTGCTGCTTTCTGTCCAGCCTGGGGAGGAGAAGACCACTCTCCAAAACCAGTTGGTCAGCCTCAAAACACACTGGGAAGAGCTCAGCAAACAGGCTGCTGACAGACACTCTAAGCTCAAGGACTGCTTGCAGAAGGCTCAGAAGTACCAACGGCACACAGAGGACCTGCTGCCTTGGGTGGAGGACTGCAAGGCAAAGATGTCAGAGCTGGAAGTGACTCTGGATCCGGTGCAGCTGGAGGCAACTCTTCTGAGATCAAAGGCCATGCTGAGCGATGTGGAGAAGCGCCGCTCCTTGCTGGAGATGCTGAACAGTGCTGCTGACATCCTGATCGATGCTTCTCAGACCGATGAGGATGACATTCGGGATGAGAAGGCTGGGATCAATCAGAAGATGGATGCCATCACAGAAGAGCTGCAAGCCAAGACGGGCTCCCTTGACGAAATGTCCCAGAGGCTCAAGGAGTTTCAAGAGAGCTTCAAGAACATTGAGAAGAAGTTGGAAGGGGCAAAGCACCAGCTGGAGATCTTTGATGCATTAGGGCCACAAGCCTGCAGCAACAAGAACTTGGAGAAGCTCAGGGCCCAGCAGGAGGTGCTGCATGCCCTGGAACCACAAGTGGATTATCTGAAAAACTTCACTCAAGGTCTAGTAGAAGATGCCCCAGATGGGTCTGACTGTTCTCAGCTGTTAAACCAAGCTGAGGTGGCTCAGGAGGACTTTAAAGCTGTGAAGCAGAAAGTAAATGACTGCTGCATGCTCATGGAAAACAAACTTGAAGGGATCGGCCAGTTCAATAGTCGGGTCAGGGAGATGTTCTCTCAGCTGGCAGATCTTGACGATGAGCTAGACAGCATGGGCCCCATCGGGAGAGACTCTGATAGCCTTCAGTCCCAAGCAGAGGACATTCGTATGTTCCTGGGCAAGCTCCACAGGCTGAAGTCTGACATTGAGGCTTCTGAAAGTGAATGCAAGAAAATGCTTGAGGATGAAGGGAGCCCTGATTTATTAGGACTGAAACGTGAATTGGAGACGCTGAACAAACAGTGCAGCAAACTGACTGAGAGAGGCAAGAACCGTCAGGAGCAGGTAGAAACAACCCTGTCGCGTGTCGAGGACTTTTACAGCAGGCTGAAGGAGCTGACCCACATGACAACAGCGGCAGAGGAGAATGAGGCCTTGCAGTGGGTGGTGGGAACAGAGGTTGAAACCATCAACCAGCAGTTGGCAGACTTCAAGGTAAGTCTTCATGCTAAAGCATTTCTTAAATGGCACTTGGTGTTAGAAGGTCTGTCTAGTGTTGTGGTCTTTTGTGTAGGACCTCTGTTCTTCAAGCTATTGTGACTGTTGTTCGTTGCTAGGTCGGCATTTTGGGTGCAGTAGATTATTGTTGCTCTAGAGAATGTAAAGTCAACTGCTGGACTTGGTAATCTGCAATGAAAGGAAGAGACAAGGTTTTGTGGCTGGCAGAAAAAAATATTTTCCCTGTTCTTGTGGTGTGTAATGTTGGTATGGCAGTACCTTCTGGGCTTTTGGAGGTGGTTGGTATTTACGTTTTGTGGGAGGGAGGAATGTTTTTGAGTCCGTTTGAGCTGTTGGCATCGTCTGAGAGCCTCATCCAGATCAGATCATCCTGTAGGCTTTTCTACCTGGCCCACCTTTCCCGCTTGTTGTTCACCTCTGAGGGACACGTTTGTCCATTTGGGGGTCCTTGGGTGCAAATAAAGCCAGAGATGAGCTGTGGGAGAACAGGGACACACGGGGAAAGAAACCAAGCAGAGATTATTTTTGTTGTGGGCTTTTCATGTTTCCAGCAAAGATCTGTTCAGGACCATCAAGGCTTGCAGGAAATGTTGAGAAAAGAGTTGGTTTGTGTTTGATTTTTTTAAAATACAGTACTGTGTTATTGGGTCACGCTGTTACACTACATTAATTACATTAACACTACTTAGGAACTCTCTCGCTGTGAAACTTCTATTACCAATGTGCTCAGGAGCTGATGATTGGGCTGATTTACATCTGGCTGCCCATTTCCTGGTGATCATGGAAGGTGGGAGGGGGAGGCATTTTTACAGCCATTTACTTTTCATCTCATGGCTAATTGCTCCCGTTCCACCACTTGGCAGCTCTGTGAACCCCTCACCAGGACGGGGTAGTTCTGCTTTGAGGGCTGCCTGTCCAAAAAAAGCTCGGCAGCGTTACTAACAGGGCGAACTCCAGCTTACATGATTGTGTTGCTGTTATCTCTTGTGTTGGGCTGCCTTCTGCGTTAAACTTGCATTTCTTAGGAAGGACTTAATTTCAGTGTTGAACACCATACAGCTGCTTTGCAGCAAATATATCCGAAAAGGAGTTTCTGGTCTGTGTAACTGGCGCACTGTCCGTGCTGCGTGCAAGGCCTAGCAGCGCTGGGGCCACGCATGCGAGAGTCGGGCGGGAGACCTGCAGCCTGTGGCGGGGTCTTGGTTTGTGGAAAGCTTAGTGGGAAAAGTGGAAGTGGCAACAGTGAGCATAGGGTTGTGCTGTGTAACGTCTGAGGACAAAGTGGGGGAGAGGTGATGCTGGATGGAGCAGTTGCTGGTATGTGGCAGTGCTCCTCCTGTGCACGGTTCGTCCAGAGAGCAGGCGCTGTTACATGAGGCACACGCATTGCAGAGCAGATACTTGTAAAGCCTCATCTTAGGGCTCTGCCTCCAGGCAGATATGATGGAAGAGGTTTAGGCAGCACTGGCCGGGGGCCCCGCTCCTGTCCTGCCACCCAGAGGGGGCTCGGGTTCCTCAGCACCTAAGCCCCGCTGCTCGTGGGCAACGCAGGCCTGGCTCCCCCCAGACAAGAGCAAGAAGCCCCATGGGCTCGCTCTGCCTGCCCAGGGGGTGAGAGAGCAGGCAGATAGCATGTCTTAAGGCATCAATTTTAATGAACATCTGTGTAAATGAGATGCAAATTAGGCATGGCCCCAGGGCTCCTGGCACACAGCCAATGCAGCCCTGACAAAGGTGGGCACTTCTGGGCTCATTGTGTCCACCTTTTGATCAAAGGAGAGGTATTGAAGGCTGGCTGAGGCCATGGGCAGATGACTTGTGAAGCAGCTTATACTCGACACTTCCCACGTGTTTTTCTTTTTCTGCCTGCAAACGCCCCATGAGCTGCCCCACAGGGGAAGAGCCTTCCCCAGGCCCCAGTGCCTGGGTCGTGAGTTGCTGGGGCTGGTAAAGGGCTGGGAGAACACAAGCTGGAGGAGGCCTGAAGATGTCATCTCATTCAGCCCCTTGTTTTATGCTGAGATAAGTGCACCTGAGAGGCATCTCTGAGGGTTGGAGTCTGTGCTTATGTGGACCTCCTGATGGGTATTGCTTTACCCCGTGAGATGCTTCAGCTCCATCGGAGGGCACGGCGCTGCCAGAGCTCATGGGCACGGGAGCAGACGGTGCAAGAGCACGTGCCATGGTTTCACTTCAGAGAAGAGCAGACTGGCTTGGCATCGCTTGCGAGAGCAATAAACACACGCAAGCTCTCCGAGGAGCCCTTTTTTGTATAAAAGGGTACTAAAAACAGGAAAGTCCTTTCCGTGCCATCTCCATGAGCGTCACACAGCGCGTTGCACTCTTTGGCACGAGGCAGCCACCAGCGAGAGCTGCTGCTGGGAGCATACAGGCTGGGGCACTTCTTCCCCCTCCACCCTCTCTGCTGTCGGCTTGGTTTTCTCAAAGCTCGCAGTAATATTAAATTTTAATGACTGAAGTCAAATGAGCCACAGTCAAAATGTTACTAAACATAACAGCTACGTTGATTCAGTTTAGCAAACAGCAGAATTCCCCGGGGGAATAACTCCCTGGGTGTGGAGGAGAGACGCAGGGTTACGCGGAGACGGTGGGGTTTTCTCCAAAGCCCGCTCTCACGCAGCGGCAACCCCTGACCCAGAAGAGCCAGAATCGCAGTCCTTCCCAAAGATTGGGAAGCCAAAGTTGTGCTGAGGATAAAGGAGAGTTGCAGTTTGCTCTTTTGCCATGGTGGTGCCAGAAAGCCCCAGGCGTGGGCTTGTCTCACCTGCCCAAAGAGCATCTGCCAGCCTGGGCCTCGGCAAGCCGATGGAATTGCATTCTCCAGTGGTTTTGGGAAGACATCTGTGCTGGGATTTTGGGAAGACATCTGCCTGGTTTTGTTTACTGGCTGCTAATGTTTTGCACGCTGGATTTTGAACTCGTCTTTCAAAGCCTGTCTGGTACTTAGCACTGACAATATTGAACAGTGAGCCGGGACCCTCTTTGGTTTCACAGCGTTAATTTTGGACAAGCTCTCATTTTTCTGTTTCACCTACAGAGCAGAGAGTAACACGCAGCTGTGCAATGCTCCCTGGGTCAGAGGTGCAAGCAGTTTTTTGGCTCGCTACAGTATAGAGCAAGGCTTGGGAGTGAAAAGCAGCCTTTGCCCCTTCTGCAGTAGTGTGCCAGAGCAGCTCTGTGCTTCTGGGGAACGCTTTCCTTCCCATGCTGGGGATGAGTGCAGAAGCTGGGCAGAGTGCCTTCGTTCCCCCTTGGACTTGCAGTCCAGAAATGATTTCTGCATGTGTCTGAGGAACTTTACCCCAGCTGAAACCCAGGAAAACACATTAAACCTGTCGCCACAACCAAATGATCACTTTCACATTTGCCCCGGTACAGACGCTGAAGGGCAGGATGCCTTTGTGCCTCCGAACGCGGCTGGACCGTGGGTGATGGGGCACGAGGAGGGGAATGGCCGAACCCCTTCCCAGCCGGCACCCCCCTGCTGCAGCTGCTCCGGGCGCGGGGGCACAGCACAGGAATGCCAGCAAGCTGGGACCTGCCGCAGCTGGCACAGCCGGTGCTCCCCGGGATCTTGCCCCAAGCCCCAGCCAGGCAGGGAGCAGTGCCGAGCTACATGAAGGCATCACCACTGCAGCCGATCCCAGCTGGGGGCTGCTGCACCGGGAGGGCTGGCAGGAGGCTGGGGGTGGTTCTGAGCCACAAGAGCCCCCCTGGAGCGAGGGCCGAGCACCCTGCGGCGTGCCTGGGCACCCCGCAGCCCAGCTCCCCGCTGCTCCTCTGGCAGTTGCTCTTTTCGCGAGGTGATTTGAAATGAGAGTTGCTCAACGTGCTGTGCTTAGGCAAGGCTGCTTCGAGCCAATAAGGCTTTTGTGCTTGAGGACAGGGGGAGGGAGAACCCTTGGACAGCAATAACTTATGGCACGCTCCCATTTTATTTTAGAGCAGGTCAGGTCGTCCAGGGCCTGCACAGCCCTCAGCCCTCATGCCTGCAGAACCCCTTTGTCTGTTTAAAAAAAAAAAAAAAAGGCAGGGAAAGAAATCCCAGGAGTGGTGATGCAGCTAGTGAGTGAAGTCCTGAGCAGCATGAGTCATCTTCCCATTCAGATGTTGCTCCTTCTAATTCTGCTCCGGGTCCTCCCCATGTCACCCTAAGTAAAAGGAGCAATGAGCTCGTTGCAGCCCTGCACTGAGGCAGGACAGTGTCCGCTTTCTTCAGAGCTCCGCTTCCCCAGCCCGCAGGTGGGAGCTGACCAGAAATGCTCCACTCTGTGGCTCTCACCTGCCAGCATTTGCCTTGCGCTCGCTGCCCTGGGCATCATGCACTTGCCCATCCCCGTGGTGTTGCCTCCGGCACAGCCATGGGAGCAACTGCAAAGAGGAGCCGGGCACACGGTGGGGTGGGTGGTTTCCTCCCTATGCAGGTGCACACAAATCTGAGGCAGAGTTTGCCTTTAGTTCTCCTTATGTTTGCTCTGCCTTCGTGCTGGTGAAGGAGCAGCACCTGCCTGGTCATGGGCTTGGGCAAGGGGTAGCTTTGTGGCTGAGAGCGGTGAGGCTGGAGCATGAAAACAGCAAATAAAAGTGCTTTGACTCTGAACGTGGCTCGGTGAGACCATGGGGGACACCAAGGCAGCCCTGAACATGGCAGCGCTGTGCTTTTGCTAAACTGAACATTTGCTCGGAAGAAGAAACTGTTCACTGCAAGGGGCACTGGTGGCAGGGAGAGACACAGGCAGGGGCATGTGGCTGCCCAGCTCTGCACTTCATAGGTTAGTTTGCAGGATGACTGAAACGGGTGGCTTCTCTCCCGGAGCTGATGCCATTTGCATTTGCAGAGCACGCTTCTCTGCCAGCTGGGGGAGAGAGCAGTCGTGAGCAGTGTTTTGTGCTCCTCCCATACAAGACTGGGTGCACACACCTCCTGGTGTCAGGGACCGTCGGTCAGGCTCTGTCCCCTGCACTGGGGTCTGCTCTGCCGCTGCCGAACTGCTCCCAAAGATGTGCAAAGGAAAATCGGCCGCCGTGCCAGGGCTGCGGGTCCAAGCTGGAGAGCAGCAGCGAGGCGGCGTGCTCTTCCTCGCCGCGTGCGGTACCCTCACTGCTGGCCCTGGCCCTGGGCTCCAGGGATGCTTTTCCTGGTGACCCGTCTGGGGCGGTGGCAGAGGGGACGATTCGCAGCCCCCTGGTGGTATTTTTAACCCTTATGTGCCCCCAGAGGAATGCGCGTGGCTCCTTCCAGTCGTCCCGTCCTGAGCAGCTGGGTGGGATGGGGCTGGGAACAGGGACAGGCTGCACGATGGTGTCTTCTTGTTGAATGCTTTCCAGGCCTACTTAAAGTATCTCTGCCTAGTATTTTGAGCATCAGCAACACACGCAAAAATGCCTCCTCTCTGACAGCTGTTAAGCTGCCTTAAAGGCACCATCTCCCCGGTTGGAAAACTGGTGATAAATGTGGGAGTGGGGAGCAGGCGGCTGCGCCTGCCCCGTGCCGAGCTCGGTGCCGGGTGGCGGTGTCGGGGCATGGTCCCCAACGGAGCTGCAGCACCTTGGTGGCACTTGGCGCTGCTCGCCCGCGCTTCTGGTCCGCTAATCTGGAGCGCTGTAAACAAACGTGTTCGCAGAAGAGACACTTGAGCCTGAGTGGCCCCTGCAGCGCGCAGCCTTCTCATTCCTTGGAAGTGACTTTATCTCAAATAAGGGGAGAGCAAATTGTACCTGGAGCTTGCCCTTCCCGACGGGAGCCTTGCTGGTGCACGCCCGTTCATCAGAAAGCAGTGGCTGAGTTTTGACCTTGAGTTGTCACTGGGAAGGTGGCAACGCACAGGCAGCTTCGGGAGCAGATCTCGTGTCTCCATGCGATCTGGGAACAAGTGAGGGAAGCTGAGAGCTGCCGAGACTGACCAAATCACAGCAAGGCTTTTACAAGGCTTTTTTTTTTCTTTTTTTTTTTTCTTTTTTTTTTTTTAACCATAAAACAATTATGCTGTGATCAAACAGACCCTTTCAGGAGTCAGCTCGGGTCACTGTTCCAAAGCCACCCACTTGTGCATGCCTTGGTTCTTCTGCCAGCTCCCTGCCAGCCCGCGCCAGGGGAGATGGGCATGGGACTGTCCTCTTCCAGAGGAGGGTTTGTTAACTGGTGGTGGTGACACTTCACAGTGTTTCCAGGAGATACTAAAAATACCGGCTTTGCATGAGCCCCAGAGAGCCGGGAGGGTGGAAGTGCTTGTCGGCGAGGGCCGAGGAGAGGAGGGCGAGGAGCCGAGCTGTGGCTGCGGGGAGCCCTGCTGGCAGCGTGCGGTGGAGCAAACCCCGTGGCTGCCCCCCAGCACCCGGCTGTCCCTGTCCTCTGCTGGGGACAGGGAGCGGCTGGAGCAGACACAGACTTCGCGTGGGGAATGGCTCGGACTTGGATTAGTCACCGCAGCGCGCACAGAACAATTGCCAATTCTTCTGCCGAAAGAGTGATTTAAAATGTCTCCCATCCAGAGGATTCTCAGGATGATAACACACTTACCTCACTTCCTACAGAGCCTGCAGAGCTGTTGATTCACCGCCCTGTCCCATGGCTCTCCCTTCTGCCCCCTGCTCAGGGGCAGCCACAGGGGAGATTTGCAGGGAAAAAGGGGGGCCAAGGACAGAAGCTCTACAGCCATGGGCACAGGGCTCTGCCTTCCCCTCTCGTCCCTGCAGGAAGCCTCGGGGCACTCAATGCTGTGCAGATGGGCATCGTGGGAGCACCAGGCTCCGCAGCGACCGCGTGCAGAATGGCAAGTTGTAGGGCTGACTCTGATCGCTGCTGCAACATGTGGGCTCCAGGCTCTGCTCAGGAGTTATTTATACCAATATCTGTGCTGGCTGCTTTGCAGGAAAAGCGCTTCAGTGAAGCTCGTGCACCCTTGTTAAAGAAACAACTAGAAACGCGGTGCTCCCTGCATCTGCACATCCAGCCGGCAGAAGGTTACTCCAGGAGTTTGGTTTCCAACACAATCCTGACCACTTTCCTGTGGCCGTGCAGACCCCACGGAGGTGGGTTGCCTCCCCCAGCCCTGCGAGATGTCCACGGGTGCCAAAGAACTGATGGGTTGCAGGATGCAAATCGCTGCTTGAAAGGCGCACTCGCAGCCGGCATCATGAAACCCTTCTGGCTTTGAAGAGGGGGATTGTGTGGTGGCTGAGGCCTGACATGAAATCGGTTTGAAGTTGGCTGTGAGCGCAGTGGATGGAGGAGCCGCAGCACGGCACGGTTGGATGGGATTAGCCGGGCGCGGGTGCCTGCAACATGCTGCAGGCTCCGGGCTTGCCCACGCAGCGCCGCGTACCTTGCAACGCACAGAAACGCCAATTTCAGAGATTTGGCAAAAGAAGCAAGTTTAGGAGGAGAGCAACAGCACTGAACGGGAGATAAAGAAATCTCTCAGAACTCAGCGACAAATGTAGCAAAGACTAAAAAGCATAAACTCCTCGCCTCCCCAACTCCTCGCCTCCCCAGCAGAAATCTCAGCGAAACCTAAAGAGCCGCTTGTAAGGCCGATGCCGGGTGTGCGCTGCAGTGCTGCGCTGTCATGGTGATGTCTGATGGAGTCTGAACCCCCCCCCCCCAGGTCCCTCGAAGCAGCTCCAGGTGGCAACGTGGGGCTCGTCCCCTTGCCAGGACCTCATGCACCCAGTCCCGGGGCTGCTCAGCAAACCCCCCCCCGGGCCAGGGCTCGCCGGGCCAAGCCGGGAGCCCCCACCCCTTGCCATCGGAGAGGACGGGCAGGGCAGAGGGAGCTGGCGCCTAGCAGCAGGGTGAGGATTAAAGGAGCCCCGAGGATGAGGAAGGCGCTCGATGGTATGCCGGGCTCATTAGCAACATGTCCGTCAGCAATTTCGAGCTGTCTGTGGGCTCTTGATCATCTCCCAACACAGGTCCCTCATTTCCAGCTGCTGAGACGCATTAAAAGAAAGCTAAAAATACGTTGGTTTCCAAATACTGCTTCCCCGTGTAAACAGCCGCCATAGCGGCGGGCAGGATGCGATGCAGGCGTAAGCAGGAGACATCACTCCACCACGGGAGGCTCACCGTCCCCACGCCCCGGAGACGGTGTCCATATGAGGAAAGCTTGAAAAGTGTGGGTCCAGGGGATGAACGGGGACGCTTCCCCTTCGAGCAGGTCTCTCTGGGGGCCTCTCTAACTTGAACAAGTCTGGGAAAGCCTCTTGGGGGGTTTTAGTAGACATTCCCTGCCCTCAGGCCAGTGGGTGGGCCGGGGGAGGCAGTGGCTCTGGGTGCCTGTGTCCTGCTCGGTGGCACCCTCGCAACGCCCGTTGGTTCCCTCTCAGCAGGGGGCAGCCTGCTGCCAGCACCAGTGTCCCCACAGGGACCGAGAGTGGTGGCAGCATCCCCAGCCTCGGACCCAGAGCTGTGCCTGAGGATGGTCAGAGAGGATTTGTGAACTAAACCCCAGGCATGTACGGGGTCCTGGTGGCCCTTCCAGTCCTTTGCCCCCAAACCATGGGTCCAGCTAGCTGTGAAACGAGCAGGCGTGCTCCCCTGAGCCCTGGGGCTGCGAATCTGGAAGCTCTATCAGCCGTTTATTTCAGTAACAGAGATCGCTGCTGGCAGGGCTCCACATACCAGAGCCGTTCAGACAGCAGAAAGGACAGAAATTCAAACAGGACCTCCACGCCCTGCACTGTCCCTCCTTCGCACCAGTGCGCAGCATGAGCGAAGCCCTGGAGCGAGGCTTGCGCTCCCCGGCCCCCTTCAGCCCCACGACTTCTGTCCCCAGTGCTGGCAGTGGTGGCACTTGGTGACTGGCCGGTGACTTGGGGAACCTGCAAGAGTTCCAGCTCAGGTCTTCGGGCACAGCAGGTTTTTAATTGGCTTTAGTACTTGCTGAATATTTCCCTAATGGTTTTAGAGACGGGGGCAGGGGGGGATGTGTTAGGGGAAGACTTGGCTTGCTTTTGGCACGTGACTTTATGAGGAAATAGGAAAAGAATTTCTGGCTGTGAAGCCGGCAGCTCCACGTCGAGCTCGTTCCTAGGAGTGGAACAAAAAAGCCTCCGCGCCCCCGGCCTGGATGCCTGGGATTCCTGGCGGAGGGGCCCTGGAGCAGTAACAGTAACGGTCCCGCTCCAGCCGAGGGGCAGCGGGAGCCGTGCGGCTGCTCTAGCATGGCACGGCCGCCCCTCCCGTGTTGTTTCAGCTGTGCCCCGTTAAAAACCTGCACCGGGGCCCGGTCCCCCCAAACTATAAAGAGCTGGGTGCTGAGCTGAGCCCCATGCATCTGTACAGGAGGGCCCAGGGATGGCATGGGATGCACGAGGTGCTCCCCCCCCCCCCGCCCAGCAGGACAGGAGGTTCATGGAGCTGCTGCACCCCCCTCCCAGCTTGTCTGTCCCTCCCCACCTCCCGACTCTTTTCATTGCTCGTGTTCTATCACGGTTATATGAAAAGGGTTTCCAAAGGTTGTTTGCAACTAGCTCAACTGGATGCTTCAGGCAATTAAACGGGCGTTTTATAACCCTGGAAGCTTCCTCTTTTGCAAAACGATTGTTTCCATCTTTTGGGGGGGAAAACCGGCACTGGGAGCGTGGTGCTGGAGCAGTTGCTCGCTGCTGTTTGCCCCCCCCCCCCCCAAAGTGAGCGGCTGCTGCCCATGGGCTGCTGGTGCCTCTGAACGAAGGGCTCGGGAACTCGGGTCCTGGCACAGCTGTGCCCTGAGCTGCTGCCTTGGCCCTGGGCAAGTCCCTGTGGTTTTGGAGGCAGCAGGCACCTGCAGCGTGCCCAAAAAAACAGGTCTTTCATCTCTTCTTGGCTTCAGCTCCTCAACCGTAAAAGGGACGGGGCTCAGCGCGGCAGCTCTCAGCAGAGCCGCAGCACAGCAGGGCGCAGCGTCCCCAGCACCCTTGGATCCCCAGCACCGCACCCCCTGCGTGCAGAGACTCGGGGCCGGGGGCTGCTGGGAGGCGTCAAGAGCGGCGGCGGCTCTTTGTGCCTGGGGTGGCGACGAAGGGGACCCAGAAGGGGGGCAGCCCAGTGCACCGGGATGGGGAAGGGGCGGGCAGTGCCCGGCCGCGCTGCGCTGCGCTGCGCTGCTCTGCCCGGGGGTCCCGGGGGGGTCCCTGCGGAACCGATCCGCCCGCGGCGCTGGGGGGCTCCTGGGGCGGCCGGGCCGGGCCGGGCCAGGCCCCTCCACGGACAAAAGCGGCCGGGGCGCGGGGGGGCCGCCGCCGAGGCAGGGCGTTGCTGCTCTTTGTCGGGGGATTTGCGCTGCCGCCTCCCCCCGGAGGAGGAGCCACCCCGGCGGGGCGGGGACCGGGGGCTGCCGGCTGCCGGCGGAGCGCCCCCGGTGCCCCCCCCCCCCC